>NW_005842864.1:588941-627077 GCF_000455745.1 Alligator sinensis
GTTCGTCCCGACCCTCTTTCCTAAAGCGGTTTAAACGACATCTGAGGATACACTAGTGCAACTCAGCCTGTAGAGCAACTGCCAGGGGAAAGCAGATGCCAAGGTGTGTTTTGGGGGTGAGAGGGAGAAAACCTATCATCCTGCAGGAATTTATTCCCCTCCTGGTCCTGCAGTTCTCCTCCCCACCCCGAATGAGATCTGCAATGAATAAGAATTTGCCTGTTATAAAGTAGGCCCGAATGTGGAGCCAGCCCAGGGCAGCTAGTACAGAATGCTACCACGCACTCGTTCCCTACGTGGACATCCTTGCTCCGGACTTCAAGTGCCTTTGGGTAGCTCAGGTTCATCTGCTTTCAAGATGAACCAGGCTAAAATGTATATAGACAACCTCTGTCTGAGACAGAGGCACCCACGAGGACAGAACGGCTACTGTGCATTAAGGTCACCCCTTACCTTATCTCCCAGCAACTTCTCCATGTTGGAAAGTCCTTGCACATTTGCAGGGTTACTTTGTGTTACTGCATCATCAAAGCAGGACGGATAGGCTGGAGGAACTGAAGGCAGGCAAGACCTCAAAATATCCAATAAATCTGATTCAGAACAGAAGCTTTTTTTTTTTCTTTTTTTCTTTTTCTTTTTTAATATTTCAGAACTCTCTCCAGAGAGTCCACAGAGTAGGGGAACAGCACTGTATGAACATGTGTTCTGCATAAAGATGCAGCTGGTAAAATCCAGCATTAGCCCTACGAGGCTTGGACAAGTTTTTTTTAAACCAAGTTTATATGATATTGTTAACATGAACTTCTGTGGAGTTGGAACGTCTGGGGAAGGGACGGATGGTGTTGGGCTCTTTTGAGAAACTGCGAGAAGAAACTACTGCTAAAGTGCTCTTTCTACTGTGAAGGTGATTCTATGTTTGCACTGGCTTTTATATACAAATAGCTGTTGTGAATAAAAGTTCAGCACAGACCAGCTGTTTAGGGTGCATGTCAGGGTGTTACTGCACAGACCATTCAAGCGTTCATGGTGCAGCAACTTCTTACCTCCTCTTACCCACTGCCGTAAGAATTCTTCTTAGAGCAAGGACAAGAAAAGAAATAATACACCGCTCTCTCCAGCAAGAGGAGGGGATCTGAAGAAAACGGCACTTGCTTCTCCTGAGAAACTCATAACGACCCTGGTTTTCATTACAGAAGCACAAATTAATGATGTTAACCCATCATTACCCCATCAGTAACAATGTTACTTTTTATCAAAGGGCCGTGACAAAATTTATTGGATCCACATGGAAATGTCTTTGTTATTACTCCACTCTGTAATCATTATAGCCCGCACAGTTTGCCTGTGCCCATTACACAGCATCTTAAGCAACCAACCAACCCCTCATCGATACTGGTAAACGCTGTGTGCACCACCAGGATGCTGTGTTAGCTGTCAAGTACCCTCCTCCCTCCCCCATGTCTTGTTCTTTGAACAACAGCTCTCTTTCAACCACGTTTCAGCTTCTAAATAGCTTGAACAATTTTATGTGGAATAAATTATACAATTTGTGTTTGCATTTGTTATGATTTGTGCAAATCAGGTAGAGCAGCTGTGAGACAGTCACTGTTCAACTGAATACGTTTCTTTAATAAAACAACGGTGCCTTGATGTTTGGGTCAAATTTTCACGTGGGTTTCAGTGGTGCAGATGTCTGGAACAAAGCTGACTCTTGGCAAGCAGTTCTTGTCTGTGGTTTGAGACTGCACTAGCTTGTCTGTAGTCAGTTTTGCATGTGGGTGAATGCTGCACCTCAGACAGAAATCACCACGGTCCAGAAAATGTAAAACAGAGGCCTCCTTGCTGCCTGCAGATCACAAGGTGCAAACAGGTCAGACAGGACGAACGTGACATTGCCACTGCCTCCTCGCTGTCTGACCACCGTACAAATCTCCACTTGCAAAAGGGAATGTGGGCTGACTAGGCTAAATGATTTTATGCACAAGCAACCAAAACACATTCATGATCTTCTGCTATCTTCTGATGGGTTATATAGAGTTTTACAGACAAGTTTACTCAGACAAAAAGAGAACAGCTCCATTGCTTCATCTGCACAACAGAATGACTGTGTTAGTGTCTCTACGTGAAGAGAGAGTGTGTAACACCAGGTCAGAGGGATCAATCATAAACATCTGCAACAGAAAATACTTTATACAACATACTTAGAAGGAACCAATGAAGTGCTTTTTCTAAGAGACTGGCATGAAGGGAAAAATCATGGCCTTACAGTTAAAATGAAAGTTCAAGAATCTGAACTTCTAGGTTTAAACCCAAGCCCTGCCACTGCTTTGCATCATCCCTGGTGTCTTTGCTTTCCAGTCTGTAAGTACTGAGAGCTGTAACAGCTGCTTACCATGTCACCAGTACCATCGCATTATGTCCTCATGCTCCCTGCATCTGCCCATTGTATTCCTTCATCGCTGCCTCTTTTATACGAAGATTGCTGAGTCTCCAGGGAAGAGATGGTCCTTTTGCTCTGGCTTTGTACAGCTCCTGTGACAACAGGGTTCAGGGCTTTCCCAATAGCCTAGAGATCAACCACATGTCAGGCCCACTCCCTCTTGGATCACCAGGGTGCAGCGGTGAACTTCCAAAGTCCAAAATGACAAGGGTGCTGCTCTGGCCGAGTTCAGGGTGCTAATGCCTTTTAACAGGTCAATCTACTGTTTCAAGCAAGCAGCGTGGAGTGTGGGAAGCCACACTCTGTACAGTCATTGACTTGACTCAGCGGTGCCTGCTTATTTTTTATCACAGCGCTGCGACAACATTTTTTTAAGAAAGCAAATATGCCATGCCTTAAATTTCTTACAGATTTATTTCCTTGTGAATTAAAGAAACAGTACAGACTTATTCAAGGAAAAAAAAAAACATTTATAGGCCCATAATCCTTCTTTCACAGTACAATGTAACAGTAAAAGATTTAGTCAGTGTAAACAAAAGGTGCAAAAATGATCACCAGCTATCACGAATCAGCTGCACAAACACCACAACTACTGAGGTTAATGCCATTACCGGACAATTCAACAATACTAGTATAAACCATAACTGAACCTATAGTGCTTTTTCATGTGCAAAAAACCCATACAAATTCAATTTACAGACGAGAAGACTCCAAAGAGGTGACTTCTCCACCTCTTTATTTGAGCTGCAGAATTATGCGAGAGGCTGTCTTATGTATTTGGCAAAGGGTCTCAGGGCCAGACTTTGAGAGGGGCTGAGCACTCAGTTTCACCTGAAGATGCTCAGCATCTCAAGATCCAGCTCCACGCATTCTTAACGGCAACCAAAGAAAGAAAACCATCAGTTTCCTACCAATTTGGGTTGTTCCTGTTGAATCCCTTCTAGATTTCAGGATTAGGTTTATTCACCCACTGGTCCAGCTTTCATTTAAAAAAAAAAAATCCCCTTATATAATGTTTCACACGCAGTATAATGCCTGGAGCCTCCAAACTGTTAATATCTTTTTCTGTATTTGGGAGACCTCATGATGCTGACCAAAATTGTTAAGGAATAAGGTAACACGTTGGCAAATACCAACAGAAGATAAAGCATTAAGGTTGGAGAGAGAAATAAAGGAGCACTTGCACACCAGTCAATTAGAAAAGTTAACTGTGGCGTAGGGGCAGTGCCCAGTGCTATCGAGTGAGAGATGAACCGATGATGGCTGGACCCGATGATCTTCAAGGTCCCTTCCAGCCCCTGACAATCTATGAATGAAGGCATGGTTCTCAGTCTTAGTTTCTCACTGACATTAGGCTTTAAAGACATACGCCAACACTAGGGGCTCTGCTGACGGAGCTATACCAGTGCAGCTGCAGCAGCAGAGGCTCTGAAGTGTAGGCAAAACCCTAGACAAGGCCAAGGAGAGTTTTGCCATTGATTTCTAGCTCAGCTCTAGCCCTTGGAGCCCTTTAGCGCCCTGCACTGAGACTCGAAGAGGAACTCGAGCAGTGGGATTGTGGATGGGATTTGGAGGCACAAGGATTCTCCATGAAGGTCAACAGACAAAGCTGGAGAATTAGACTGCTCTGACAGTGGATTCTCCAGGGGAAGAGAGCAGGAGGCAAACAAATTCCTCCAATTATTTAGGAACAGAGGAATATCAGCTGGTGGGTGTGCCTTCATCAAAAGCAGATCAGAACAGCAGCGCCTGTAATATCTTCGTGGGTTTTGTAAATTGAATTCATAGCGAGATTAGACAGGAAAAAACAAGAGGTTTAGCATACCTCTTTACAAAGGCAAAATAAAACAAAAAGATGTAGAAGTAAACCAAAACAACAACATTTTCAACTTTTTTTTTTCCTTTTTCTTTTTTAAACATGAAGTTAAGGTAGAGACGTCATATAAAATGCACACGTCATGGGATTCCTGCACAGCAGGAAACAAACAGGCTAGCACTAAACAAATGGCTACGTTAACAGCTAAAACTGCCATTTCCTGGGTGCAATGAAGATTCTGTTTTCCCTAACTATAAACAGCATGTACATTGGTACAGAGGAGTCCTATGGAGAAAAACCTATACATTTTGTTTGGAAAGGAACAAAGAAAAAAGTGTTTCCTTGGGGATATTTAACTGGAAAAAAAAATTAGTTCCACTTCGGTAAATTTAAGGCAATGTTACTTAGACCTGAGAAAATGAAAAAAGTTTAAATCTATTTCCTGAACTAGAAACATACACTCAGCCAAAGTTTAAATATTTCCCCGCGATGCCTTCCACTCTTGGTTAGTGTTGCAGTAGTTGTGGGGAAACAGCCAAAAGGGGGGAAAAAACTGCAATGACATCTCAAGTCCTGACCCTGAGAGGGGCAGAGTCCTCTCAAATACAAGTCAATGGGAGTCATGAACACTCGGTGCCTCCAAGGAGCAGGTCTTGTATCCTCTCAGGTGTGTGTTCCCGTTCTGACAAACTGCAAGCTAACTTTGCAACAGGCCTGGAGTGCATTTGTGACTGTGGAAGGGAGGCTGGATAATGTAAAAGGTAAATTAAATTATGCACAGTAAATTCTTTGCCGCAACCTTTTCTTAAGGAAAATAAGACAAAGTTTGCGGCTTCTTAAATGTTCACTGCACCTTTAGCCATTTCCATTGCTGTAGAATAATTTCTAATACACTAATGTGAAATAGCAAATTGTTCTGTGCTCTTCCTTGGAAAAAATATAAAAAACATGTCAGCTCACAAACATTTGTTATTAAACAGAAAGAGACATGAGTGATCAGGGAGATTATTGACACACTGCATGCTAAGAAGTTACCAAACAAAGTGCAATGATTTTAACTATACAGGAGGACGGACAACTCTCTTTCAGTACCACTTAATTTTTTAAGTACCTTTTAAGAAATCTGCAAGTAGGGTTTCAATCTACAAACCTTTATGCTTACGGGGGGTTAGATAGATCTGCCTCCAGGGTATAGCGTGGAACTGTGGGCCTTGTACACCTATTCAGCAATCTCAGTGACTAAGTAGTAAAGAGCTTCAATCACACAAGACATGGTCAATGCCCAGAATTTAAAATTCAAATACGTTTAGAATTGCTTTACTATTTCTAGAAAAAGCTGCTTAATTTACAACTGAAATGCAAACTCACCGACTACAAGCGTCTGCAATGAGCCTGATGCAGCGCATGTGTGAATGCCTCCAAAACGCTACTGCAAACACAAAACTTCTCTGGAAGAGTGAAACTGGACTCCAACCTGTGGGCGGGTTGCTGCGATGCACGGCTTTCCAATTTGAGATGGACTGCATGTGGCTTTTGCCAATGCCAATCATTCCCTCTCTCAACAGTGGCGTGGGCAGAGTGGGTGAGTCACTTCAAAACAAAATGCTTCCTTTCCCCTTCCAGTGCAGCATGCAGCTGGCTAGTAGACTATTAGGCCAGTCTTTGAGGAGACATTTTGCCAATAATATAATGTGATTATTTCAAGATCAGAGACCGTAACCATTATTGGGTGAAAAATAAGGAATTCCCATCTTTAGCTGACTTCTCCTTTCCACTCTGAGCAGGCAGAGCAACAGAAAGAAAACGTTTCATTTGGCATTTTGGGTAGCGTTCGGCAGAAATTTGAATGCTAATAGGACTCAAGTTAGCCACTTTGAGTAACTCGGACCTAAAGTCCTCCTCAAAACCTATTCCACACCACCTTAAAAGAAGTTCACTGGGCACAAAGCTTCTTATCCTAAAACAGTTCCACTCTACACAGTGCAGTCCAGATGGGTTTTAACTTAAGAAACTGCAGCTTGCTCTTGACAAGCTGCTTTGTAGAGAATATTTATATTCTTCTGACACCATATAAATAATATTTATACAGCTTAGACATTTTGAGACATGCATTAGCTTTTAGGTAGTACATATTTCTTCATAATCATATATGCAAATATTACTGTCAATTAAACCAAACAAAATAAATCTTACGCTGGGCCATGTCTTGCGCTATCGAGCACATTTGATGGAGGTTCAGAATCATCCATGGGAAGAACCAGGCGTGTTCCCCGTATTACAAGTTCATGATCCCCAAAAGCGAGCTCCCGATCCAGTGCTTCTTCAGAGCTGTTTCCAGCAAACCTCCGTGAAGCACCACTAGATGTTACAGAATCAGTGTTCACGGTAGAATCCCCGTATGTCAAACTGATGTCTCCGTCGTTCAAAATAAGATCAGAATCATCGTCCTTCAGCTGCTCTTGATTCTGAACAGCAAAGACAAAAAGTTTATTTCCTCATCAGTTACTCCCAGCTACCACCAGTAACAAGACTCTGTCACACTGATTGCAACTAAAAGGTGCCCTCGCCAACAATGTGATTCCAAGACACCTGGATCTACGATATTAGCAAATGAAGGCACTCAGCTAGGTATTCTTCCTGAGCTGTCTCCCTTCTTAGGAGCTCTTGCTATGAATAAAGACTACTGTAAGTGGCTATGGGCTGCAACAGTTCATGTTAACAAAGAACTGGCACCACTAGAGACAGGATGCGAGGAAACGGGTGCATTATGAGTACTAGGCACCACTGAAGACAAGACCATAACCAGTCTAATTCTGACTAACAAATCTTGTCTTCCTAACTTTACCCATCCACCAGAGCAACTGCCACCGTCACTACATGGTGTGAATGATGCAACTAACTCCCAGTCATATCTTCATGCCCAAGCACTGTCAATTGTGAAAGCAAAATGCATGTTGGAGGTGCTTCATTATCTGCCAGACTAAGCTTCTGGTTTTCATAAACCTCCCAGCATCTGCCGCTTCATGGTGCAAGAATCCCAGTAACGATTCATGTGTTGGCAATACTGAGAGGGGACGGTCTAATGATGGAACGCTTGCATTCTACAACATCATGCAGCAAATGCAAGGAAACATGAACTAGGGGTCTAAAGCGACTCAGGTTATATGCTCCAGAAACTGAAAAGAAGGATAAATACCTCAGAATCAAACATTATGGCAGAAAGAGCATGTTTGTTAGACAAACTTTATAGACTTACTTCATAGGCCTGAGGACTTGTCAAGCATCTGGCAATAGGTCCACAACAACTAGGAAGCGTAGTTGTGAGAGGAGGACCACTGTGTGTCAACAGAGGCTTTAAATAGCTACGGGGTACGTTAAGGAAGAAATGCCAGCACTGCTATGTATATCAATCCAAGGGCACAACGCGTTGGGTCAAAAAAGTGATTACGACAGAAACACTTCTCTCAATTAAAGACAGAGGGGGAAGGAGGCTGGGGATGGGACTGCAGTCTTCTGCTGAAAACACAGCACCCAACAACAGAGACAAGAAGAACCCAGGACCTCCTTCATCACTGAGTCCAGTCCCTGGCTCCTGCAGGCACCAGACCACTGGCCAAACTCCATCTTATAAGGAGTTACTTTCTGCCCATGCTACACCCACTGGAAAGCTATTCTAGACACTCAGAGCTCCAATGGTTAAGAATCATCTTCTAATTTCTGGCTTAAATTTGTTCCTAGCCAGTTCATACCCACCTGTTCTTGTGCTAACATTGTTCTTTAGCTTCAATAGCTCTCCTTCTTCCTCCCTGATGTTTACTGAGCTCAGAAACTGCACTCAAATCCTCTCAGCCTCCATTTTGCTAGATTAAAGCTAAATTCTTCTATTCTCCTGACAACAGACTGTCCAATTCACCCCTTAAGCTCTTCTCTGCACTTTACAATTCAAGTCTCTACCCTACAAGAATGTATCACACCACTCACCTGCTCGTTCAACCTGCATCCCTTTTTACTGCTGGTAAGTGTCCCCAGCAGCAGCTCTCACGGCTGAGACATCACATCACTACTAAAACTTCATTTTCAACCCAAATGTTTTTTCAGGTACCCACAGCTCTGCCTTCACTAACACACATTTGGCCAAAATACTATAAGGCAAAATCTTAGTGAATGCAAGGTATGCAAGTTAACAGGTCAAGCTAAACCCTAACTTCACCAAGTCTTTAAGTCAAGCTACTAAGAACCTCTTCTACAAGAGGCAACAGGAGCACCTCTCTTCCATTACGCTGCACCTTTCACCAGAGCCCAGCTAACGACTTCTATGCTTAGTCATCGTGACGTACAAACAAAACAAGACAGGCACAAAAGAAATTAAGAGCGTTTTAACGGGCATGGGAAGGGCTGTAAGAAAATAGCATGTAGCCTTCCTACACTCCTGTCACATCATCACACACGGGAGTTTGAGTAACTCTGTATTTTCAACCTTTTTCTGTGCTTGGCTTAGAGCAGAGCTCCTCCTGCACATTCATTAACTGTGGGTGGGAACAGTTGGAGAAGTTTTCCCAGGTGCAGGCATTATAAGTAAAGCATAAACAGCAATATTATAGAACAGGGAACCTGGCTCTTCTCTCCACAGGGAGGCTATGCTCAGAATTAACCAGGTTACATTTCTGGACTGGTGTTGGCTCTGTATGGTTTTCTCTCCATTAAGGATACTTATGGTCGAAGTTGTACCACATCCTAAACAGCCAGGCACTTTCTGCTTTCGTACTCCTCCTCTCGTTCTCTGGGACCCCCTGTAATAGAGTCACAAGTTAGAGCACTGTGCTGTCCTGCCCCTATCAACATGAATTAGATCAAGGCATTCCAAATTACATATGTGAATGAAGGAAGAGGGTCTGTTTTTCTTCTTCATAGCCATTTAATTCATGATCACGGACCCCCACCAGTTCCCTCCCTTTTGTAATTACATAACATCCTTGGATTATAGCAACTGATTACACAGCAATGCTGTACTAGCACAGCCTTTCATTTAACGTGATTCAGCAGCCAGCACCATATGAACTGCCAGAGTGTCTGTGGGTTAGAGACTAGTCCTCTCCTTCTCACCACCCACTCCCTTCTAGTGTCTTCCCCACACAAACCCTTGCTCCCTGGGACAATTTAATAAAGACAAAACACTTCATTAGGGGCAACAGGGGAGTTGCAGCCTGCCTTCCATTCCCATCCACCTTGGCTGGTGCCATTTCTCTCTGTGTAGAATCACACACATGACAGACCAAACTCTTTGTCTTAATCCTCATCCATGCAGGCTGGGCTATTTTGGAGTATAGCCCAGCCTGCTCTCTCTAGTGAGGATTAGCTGATCTTCAAGAATGAAATATCCTATAACAACTGACACTAGGGTAGGCAATTTTTTATGGGCCAGAATGACCCACCCCAGGTTGGAGGTGGGCAGGCACTCAGACCCAGCCGTTGCTGCAGTTTGTCCTTGGGGAGAGTGCCCAAAGCCAATACCCACCAACTACCAAATGCTGCTGAAACTCTATGGCCATGAGCTGGATCCAACCATTTCATGGGCCAGATCTGAACCCCGGCCTAGGCAAACAGGGCTTGGAGTCTCCAAGGGCAGAGCCTCCTTTGGAATGGCAAGAGTTCCTCACACAGAGGAGCTACAAGGTGAGAGCTGAAATGTGCAGGTGTCACACGCACAAGAAAAGTTGCACACTACTGTATCCAGGCACACCAGCTCCCTGATTGTGCACTGCTCGAGTCTGTGCTCTAAAGCTGTTATTTCCTGTTTTGCAAGATAAATCAACACAGGAAGCCAGAAGTGCAGAAGATAGAATAGAATAGTGTGTGACAATCAAGAGGGAAAAACAGTGCACTGCAGATGCTTCATTAAAAGGGAAACATTAACTGTCAGGGTAAAGCAGA
Source organism: Alligator sinensis (assembly GCF_000455745.1). NCBI lineage: Eukaryota > Metazoa > Chordata > Crocodylia > Alligatoridae > Alligator > Alligator sinensis. The sequence goes on from NW_005842864.1 coordinate 599,129, forward strand.
GGACGAGGTTTAATCATTCTTTCAGGCCAGGCTAATTTAAAGCTAGTTACTAAGGAACATATACTTACTAAGTTTTCTTGATCCGCATCCACTCCGACTCTAAGGAGAAAACAAGTCAATGGTTAGTGCACACACAAACCACCCTATATGTACACACAAGATAAAAGGCTTTCAGAGGCGCTCTCTTCCAGGGACACCCTTTTGGAGCAGGCCAAGTTCTTTCACCACCTTCTTCTGCCACTTGGACAGGCTGCAATCTAGCTCGTCACATGGAAGATGAGATGCTCCCAAACCCTGTCCATTTGCATGTCATTCTGGTCAGATAACACCCCCAGCTCTGAAACAGCAACAATCATGACAGATCAAAGCGGAAGTGCCTCGACACCCCTACTCAGCACAGTACTTAACGCACATGTTTAAATCCCACTACAATTTTTAAATACACCATGTGCTCAAATGTTCTTCTGAACTGGGACCAGAGTTGGGAGGGGAACTAGTCTGATCTGCATTTGCTAAAAGCATTAAAAATTCAGCCTGCCCTCATGCCATGATGTGCTAGCAGTGCTGCATAATGGCAGATGAATGCATTCAGGGGTTACAAATACATAGATTTGGCAGAATTCGGTTTTTATTTTTTAATCATTTTGATGGCTAAAAACTGCTGTTTATTTTAAAGCTTTTCTTTTGTGTTTATCAATTTTTATCAATTTAAATGTTCAGAATCGTGTGAAGTTAGGGGTTTGGGGGCCAGACAATTTAATAATCACAGTATACTGTTAAAAACTTTATAAAAATCACGTCAAAATAGAAAAAGTAAATATACATTTATTTACTTGGCAGGAGTTTGGTTCCTGCTCTGATCATGCAGGGGCTGGGCCAAGCTCGCTAGGAGTTTGGCCCCTCCCGCACAGCCCCCAGTTCCTGCAGCAGCCTCTGTCCATGCACGCAATCAGAAACGCCCTGCACCAGGGCCAACGTTACCACTTTGCTACTAAATGTGTGCCAGTTATCAGAGCCCATGTCTAAAGAAGCACCCAGTGAAGAGGATTCACTCCACTAGTTGACCATGGCTGTCTCCAGGTCCCCCACATGCAAGAGAATTAGCAAGAGTTGCTCTGGGTTTTGCCTGGTTGTAGAGACACAGGATCCCTGACATTATTCAGTTCTGATCTCTTCTTGTCCCAATGTGTTCAGAAGCTTGCAATAAAATGAATGGCAGCTCTCCAAAGGCCAACTCCTCAGCATGTCGACACCCTTCTGGTTCAGTGGCCTGCTGTGAGGAATTAAACCCCTGCATTCAAAGCTCCCAAACAGAAGCCATATGACAGAGATGGCCTATGTACAGGCATGGCATTAAGAAAAAAGGCATCTACATCACAAGCTGGTATTTCTTTCAGCACAACCACACAAGTAAAGATCAGTTTTGTACCCTTTTTAAAAGTATCAATCTTCCCATTTGTAGGAGTGGAGGGGGGATACTAGTAAGGAAGAATTCAGACAGGTTTCTCCTGTTCCCAAAGTAAAAACTTTTACAGGCCATGGCACCCACTACCTCTGCAAGCCTGAAGCTTACAGAGCACTCAGGGCTCGGGCTCAGCCAGCAAACTTTAGCTACTCAGCTGAAAGAAACTGTCTCCATGGAAAGGGACATCAGATTGACATAATAGAATAAGGCAATTAAAAACAGTTTCTGTTTTAAGGCACAGCCCTTAGACTTCAGAGAGCTGCTCCTGGGATGGGACAAGGCATAGAGACTGACAGTGCAGGTGAAATGACATCCCATTCGATCCGATCTAAGGAGTTCATTGAATTCTAGGAATAGGGACACAAAGGTCACACTCACCTAATATTCAGGCATGATAACATGGCTGTGGTGCCACCACCAAAAACCCAGACAGTGAAGAACACTATGAGAAGCGTTGTGCTGAACATCATCTGTCTAGCGTAGGTAGCGGTGTCTCGAATAGCCAAGGCAAAGGCCATGGCTCCTCGCAGCCCTGAGTAGAAAAGCAAACAAGGTCTAACTCCCCCAGTCTCATGCAATTTGCAGCCGTGTTAGCTCCCACTGTCCTACTTGAGGCAGCTACATTCCCTACGTACACCCTAGTTAATCTAGAAATCACAATGCTTGCTCCTGGCATTCTACAATCTTCTCAGACACTAGGCCACTGCTGCCCAGCTAACTTCTAACAAACCTTTGCCTTCCTGGAGTATCTTTGTTCTGAGGATCTCAAAGTGGGCTAAAAACTCAAAACTCCTGAGAGATTGTCATTACAATCCTCATTTAAAAATGCAGAAGACAGGAGTAGTAAAGTATTATGCCCAAGACAACGGCAAGACTATGCAGAGCTGGGAACCTCCTTCCTCATTTTAGTGCTACAGCAAAGTGCTGCAGAGATCTCTCTCTAAACTAAACTAAGAACTTTACCAGAATTAACAAGCTACTAATGAACATCGGAATAGCCAGTACAAGGTCCTCTTATTCATGTGCATAATAATTAAGTTTCAAGTTGGAGGACAACTGTTTCAGAGTGTTCCACACAAGGTCCGCTTATCACACTTCAGGGATATGACAGACAGGGATGAGGAAAACGTACCAGCAAACATCATCATGTGCTGGATATTTGTTCCAATCTTGTTTCTTCTACCCAAATTAAGTAACATGGACAGAGGGTAAATGTTAGCAGCTCTTCCCAGGAAGATGGCAAGCTACAATTGCACACACATTAAGGAATGCTTCCTTCTTAAGCTGGCCCAAATTTACACCATAAAAATCTATTCTCAAGCACTGACAAAGGGAAGGGGGAAAAAAAAGTGAATGCCATTTTACTCAAGTATCAAAAAAACATTTACTCGTGTATCAATCCAGGTAAACTCTGAAAGGCATTTTGCAAGACTGTCAAGGTTTCTCCCCAATTCAAATTAAAACTCCTTGCAACCCTCACTTGTCATTCGTAGAAATACTTTGTGTCTGTGTAAATGGAAACCACCCAGGCTGAGTCAGTACTGGCCAACTTGTAAGCCTGGTCTTAGGCATAATGATACTTATTTCAGAACAATTTGGGGGAGGGTTGACTAAATACGAACACTTGGATCCTGAACAGTATGAGAACAGATTATAAACCGGCTTGTTTATATCAGGAAGTTCCAGCTTGCAAAAAAAAAGCACTACCGTTTTCTACAATACCACATTCACGTGTGACAGCAGCGAGGTCTTCAACCACACAGTCACAGTTCAGTGCAGAGTTCCACAATGAGGTGGTTATAACACCCCTTGAAATGGGATAAAGCAAAGAGACAAAAACTTGCCAGAATCAGAGATTCGTATTTTAAAAAACAGTCAACTTAGAAAGAAACACAAAAGAAAAATCCTCATGCTCTGAAAGTTAAAAAGGGACTGAGAAAAACCCACATTTTATCTAGCCTATAGTAAAACTGCGTGTCTGTTTTCCTTGATGCTTTTTAAATCAGACTAAAGGATACAAAAGCCCCTACTACAAAAGTGGCGTTAAAGACGTGATTCTGGAAGGTGAACAATGCGAGTCCCATGTAGGAGAAGATGAAGTTTTCTGCCAAGAAATTCAGAAGCTCAAACAACTAAAAAGAAAAAAATAGACAGTTATTTATCTTGCGATAAGACAAATGTGCTATTATGCCTATAAAATATCAGCGATTTCACAGAAGTGATTCTCTGCGAAAGTCACTTCTAGAAAACAAGCAGTTCTGGCAAAGGAGAAGGGAAAATTCATGTCAATGTGTATGAATAATTCTTACCTGTTTAGTTCTATGCTGGGACTCAGTAGACAAGTTGTTATACGTGTAGTGGGCTTGCGTGATCCCACAGAACAGTACTGCTACCACACCTGAGGAACAGAGTATTATATTAAGACCTTAACACACAAATGGGAAACAAAGCTACATGGTGACAGCTGGTTGGTTTTATTCAACAATCACAAAATACTGAATAAATATATTTTTGTGCTAGAGTATAAAAATAATACAAAGTGAGATTATAGTTTCCAGTGAATACATTAGTGCTGCTCTATGGCTTCCTGATTCTCAGCTGCCACAGGCTAAAGTCATCACTGTGAATCCCAGCCCCCCCATGCTCCCCTTGTAGGATATAAGACGTGTCCCACCTGTAAAACCACATGCTTCAGCCAGCAGGAACGTGCTCCAAGACATCAAGAAAAACAACCCTGTTTCCAGCAACGGGAACTCGCGGAGTTTCGTGAACTTGGTGACGTTGCAGATTGTTAAGGACCTTACATTAAAAACACCAGACTGTGTGCAACAGTACAAGGACACCTAGCACTATGATAGCATATTGATTCACTGGTATTTATGGTACAGAAGAGGGGCCAAATCCTGCTTGCATTGCTCACAACAGTAATCCCGTTTAATTTAATTCCAAATAATAAAGCTTTATAAAAGTGCAGGCTCGAGGAAGCCAGGCTGCATTCTGTGGACAATTGCTAGTATCCAAAATTCTGGTCAAATAAAACTGAAGCAGTCTATACCCCTAATGATAAAGCGCTGCGATAAAGAAAAGAACAGTGCAGTACAAGGTTATCAAGCTAGCTTATGCCCCATAGCAGTACTATCTGGCCCACCCTTAAACAAACCGTTTTATTGCTTTCCTTTCAGAAGAAGCCACAAAAGCTTGGATTTGAGCAAAACAGTTTAACACAACATGACACCAAGTAAGCTTGCAGGAACACCAGTGGAAAGATATTAAAGCAGTGACTACTCCAGTAGCTGCTCCCATCGCAAAGGATCCACTGAATATCCCAAGGAAGATCCCAATCGACTTAAGCATTGCCATGACGTCAAATGTGTGGCTGTTGTCACCTGCTGGCTGGTATGCTACGATCGAACTGGAAGGGAAAACAAACACACCTCAGTTTGGATGGAAAGGAAAGGAAACTGTGGATTTGCAAGTCAATCTAATGGCTGTTGCTGTGGCTGCTACAGATGACACTCCTGAAAGGACAGGCATGGAATAAAAGAGAAAAAGGGGACAGCTTCCACATGATCTTCTGAAACTGTGTTTCAACTGCATCTGAATTCTCAGCGGGGGCAGCACCGGTTCAAAGCGCCGCATGGGGCTCTTATTGTGAGCGGTACGTTCAGACCCGCCTCTACCACCAGAGTCTGACGTGACTTATCATGCCATTTAATGTGTGCAGCTAGCAAAGAAGCGGGGGCATTTCCATAAGAATAATGATCTCCACTTCCATGTTCTGCTGAAATATGCCCTTTTCTATGTGGGGCTGCCCCGGAATGCCACAGACCACCTGTTTTCTAAAATGTTCTTAGTTCCTACCCTAAGTCTGTGGGCTGAGCTGGGTTGGTTTCCCATTTGCTTTTTTGGAGGGAAACGGAGAGAGGAATTCAAAGCGTCCCATATGACCTGGCTTCTTTAGGGACCACATTTCCCTGAAGATCATCAAGACAACTAGGAACAGCCAGGGGCCCAGATGTTCACTTTGTCTGTCTGCCATTTCCAAGGAGACTTCCTATCTGTGAAACTCGCTTTCCCTGATGATGTGCAAAACTCCATGTTTAGATCTCCATCTAGTGCAATGCATCTTTTTGAACAAGGATTCATTGGACTGTGGTCGATTCCTAGTTGATTTACAACTTGTAATCTCATCAACAAGAAATATCAAGTTGGTAAGATCAAAAGGCCATACTGACTGGCATCAACTGCATCTCCTTCAAATCTCAATTAACCAACTATTTCAGTATTTTGCACAGGGTAGACATCAGGCTGATGGATTATAAACAGCTTTTAAAATACTGACACAACCGCCATGTCCAGATGACAAGCTTCCTGTGCCCAGCACTAGTGCCTTCCAACATGCTGCATGGCTCCCTGCACAACCCATCAGACTAGAAACAGAATACAATTAATTAGCATAGTTTCTCAGCAGGGCTAACCACCTTTGGGTCTGTGTGGATGCACAGCTACACTGCTTCCAGGCTGGTAGCTGAGCACAGAGCCTAACTTGTCTAAGGGTTGGGCACAGTAAATTCATGGTTTAGATATGGCCAACATGCGCTTTCCTCCACCCTCTGAATTCCCCTGTGTTCCAGGCTGTATTGAAACAGTCCAAATTCTTCTCAGTCAACTCTTTTAAAACACCTGGTTGCAAATTATCTGGTTCTGTTCCTTTAAGAAGGTGCATCTTTTATACTCTAACACCCTGGGTTTTTACTGGACCAGATTCTATTGTACAAGATGAAAACATCATGTGCTTTTTTCCCCAAAAGGAAAAAAAACCTTATCTTGCACTACTGACAATACCACCACTTCCATCTAGTATTGGTTCAATATCATTGTTATGAGCCCTCTGGCTCCTAATACACTCAAAGTCATTATTGTCCTCAATACTGCTGGCCACAGATTTCTCTTTTCTTCTCTGTAGCTTCTGATTTAAATGTATTACGCTCGTGTTCCCTTTTCCCCCCATTTGTTCTCTCTTGGCTTTTAAATTTGAAAACTGTTTGCACTTCTTGTCTAAGCCAGCTTCTTTTTTCCTACCCAGTATTGCTGTCTCTCTTAGTGGTGTCTTTTAAATTCCTTGTAAAATGTTCTTAAAGCGTTTCCAATTATTCATCTAAATTCCCCCAGACGATTTAGCTCACAACTGCTTTTATTTAGTTTCACAACATTTATGAAACTGGCCTCTATAAAATGACTTTGTGACTTTACTTGCATACAGATGTTAAAACCTTATCGTTACACGCGCCCAACGCAGTACTACTTAATTCTGAGATTCAGTTCCTCCTCACTGAAACTTGGTGCCTGGCCGTCAGCCCAGCCACGAGTCGTGAAAGTACCTTCACAACCTTGCCAGGAAGCAGAGGGTGAAGCTTTGGGTTTTTCTTCCTCCCTTTCACAGAATCCAAACAACTCAAAAGGCCAGTTCCACTTTGAGGGCCACCCACTCCTCCTACCGCCTACCCATCTCACACGCTCCTCCCACTCCCCCATGGCATTCGGTGTGCATGCATGTGAAGTGCTCCTTGCTGAAGGCAAATCAGAAGGGAAAAATGCCTCTCCCAGTTCATGCCACAACCCACTCTTCCCACAGCACCCTAACCAAAGCCATGTACTCAGTCAGTGATATCAGTCAACAGCAGAAAGAGGAGGAAATGGCAGCCTGAAGTCTACTGCCAGAGAAAATCCACAATCAGTAACATCAGCTCCCCCACTATCTGACTGGGGATGAAGTACCTGCCATGCCTGCCTCACTGAGCTCAGATCCACCTCCAACCCCACCGTTACAGTCGGTCTCCACCAGAATTCGTGTCACAAGTCAAGGCAGGCTCCAGAACATACCAGAGGCTAGAGGGAAAAGGTGGAGTAACCCCCTCCAGCATCAGGCACTGAAGGTGCCAGAAGACAAAATAGTCATAGTTTCATAGTTGGTAGGGTCGGAAGGGACCTGAACAGATCATCAAGTCCGACCCCCTGCCATGGGCAGGAAAGAGCGCTGGGATCGAACGACCCTGGCAAGGTGTCTATCTAGCCTCCTTCTGAAGCCCCCCAGGGTAGGAGCCAGCACTACTTCCCTTGGAAGTTGGATCCAGATCCTAGCCGCCCTGACAGTGAAGTAGTGCCTCCTGATATCTAGCCTGAATCTACTCTGTCAACTTATGGCCTTATTCCTTGTTACTCCTGGTAGTGCTCGGGGGAACAGGGACTGTCCCATTGCCTGCTGGTCTCCCTTGGCCAGTTTATAGACAGTCACCAGATCCCCTCTCAGCCTTCTCTTGTGGAGGCTGAACAGGTTCAGGTCCCGTAGCCTCCGCTCAGAGGGCGTGCCCTGCTGCCCCCTGATCATGCGGGTGGCCCTCCTCTGGACCCTCTCCATGTTGTCCACATCCCTCCTGAAGTGCGGCGCCCAGAACCGGATGCAGTACTCCATCTGAGGGCTGACCAGCATCGCATAGAGGGGGAGGATCACCTCCTTGGACCTGCTTGAGATGCATCTGTGGATGCATGACAAGGTGCGGTTAGCCTTCCTGACCATGTCCCCACATTGGCAGCCCATGTTCATCTTGAAGTCTATATAGACTCCATGATCCTTTTCTGCCTCTGTGCTGATGAGAAGGGAGCTCCCCAGCCTGTAGGTATAATGCTGGTTCTTCTTCCCCAGGTGCAGCACCCTGCACTTGTCAGTATTGAATCCCATCTTATCTTATCTTGTCAAGTGCAGCTATGCCAGCTGTGAACCCAAAGACAAGAGGAGCCTTGGATTCCTTCCTTTCCTTTTTTGTGTCCTTGTGACAAGGTGTTTAGCAGAATTTGTGGTTCGCTAGAATCTGACAGGGCCATGCCATGAGTGCCTCTGCTATGGCCTTGAGCTTGTGACCTCTGGGCTGTCACCATGAACCTTAGTGCCCACACCACCCCAGTCCCCTTCAATTCCTGATAATGCACAGATAGAAACCCTGTTGACTTCCAAAAGGAAATCCCCAAGCAGCTGCCCAGCACAGTACTGGAGTCTCCCAGATTTCTTGTCCTCAGCAACTTCAGCCATGACAAAAAATCTGTTGCCAACCAGTACTTGATTTCAAGACCAACATAAACTAGACATTTCTCCCAGGCAGCTGCTGGACTTGCACTCACCTGACCAATATTTAGGATCCTATCTTCAGGCTAGGCCTGGACAGTGAAAATCATGCCACTTTTCAGGTCAATCTCCATTTCACCCAGACAGTGACTAGAGTCACTCCTCACTAGACTGCATTGCTTGCCTCAGCCACTGCCAAGCAAATTTGGCCTCATCATACACAATACAGGAAATATTAGAGCCACCATTTGAAAAAGTGGCCTCTTGCCCCTTTTGAATGGGGAAAACCAGTTAAGATCTATGCTCACCACCAATGGAAAGTGTTAGTGCCTCCTTCAGTGAAGCATGGTTACCAAAGTCCTTGAAAATGTCCTCAAAAAGCCAACAATGGGCCCGGAAGATCATTGCAGTGACAATCCCATCCCCCACTGCCCTACCATGAGCAAAATGATGGAAAAATAAGTGATCACAAAGCTCCAAGAACATGTGACATCAGCCAGCACCCTGGATTGGTCACGACGGCATTCAGACCACAGCTGAGCCCAGAGATGATTTCAACAGCACTTAAAGACGATGTTCTCCTAGTGAGGGATACAGGTAGGAGTTCCCTCCTTGGGCTGCTGGAGCTCTCTGTTGCCCCCGATATAGTTGATCACCAGGTGCTGTTTACTGGCTTGCACAGCACTGCAGAAAGGACCCTGTGCTTCACTGGCTATCTGTGCAATGACTGATCTGGGGTTTCCAGTAGTTCAGAAAATGCTAATTTTCTTCATTAATCTTAACCACAAATAAGTCTCCATCAGGACAAATATATATTGCCAAACAAGCTTCTATGGTGACAAATACAATGGATATGCAACAACAATATGCTACAGGTGCACAAACTTGAAAGCATTCCCTGGCTTTGAGGAGGCACCACATTTCTGGCACTGGGTTCTCCATGCAAGATATCAAGTGGCAATATTAACTATTTCCACCAAAAGAAAGGCAGGTGTGTGGGTAAAGAAGCGAGTGGCAGTGATTTTACCCATGAGTAGCAGTAGTAGGATTCCACAGCAAAAGAGCAGACATGTTCCTTTTTCACATTGCAGGTGGGTGTTAACAGGCAAAAAAAAAAAAATCACTAACAGCTGTAATTATGGCCTCAGTACTGCTTTCAATTCCCAACAGCAGTCTTTCATTGTGTGGCTAATTAGAGGGTGATTAAGGCCGATGACTTTATTGTGACGATTAATACTGAACTATGATTATTGCAAATATTGCTATTCCCATTTTCTCAGATGCAAGACCAGATGGTTATTAATGTCTAACATGTAACATACAAAACAATTAAAAAAAAGAACAGAACACACTTACGAAGACAGCACTATGGCAACGGCATCATTGAGGACACTTTCGCCAAAGAGAAGGGCATACAGCTCAACATCAACCTGAAGTTCATGGAATATGGCAAGAACAGTCACTGACGAATAGAAAAATAGAGAAACATTTAAAAGGGTGACATTACTACTTCTTTTTTCCGATTAAAATAAAACCACCCCTTTTAGGCTTCTGCTTCCCTTAACATATTGGCATGTATGTCTAGTCTGCATTACAAAGTTCTGCTGGCACACCTAAGCCAGCTAAGGATCTGTAAAGATCACACCCTGCCCAACATAGCTATGCTAGCAAAACTTTCCATCTGAATCCAGCTCTGCTGACAAAGAGGGCTCCTGCTGGCGGTTGTTCAGAAAGGTAGTGTAGTTACACTGACAAAAAAGAACGCTTCTACCACCACAGTCCACATCTCAACTGGGTGGCCCTGATGCTATACCCACATCAGCAGGGCTATGACGGCAGTAGCTCAGTAATGGAGATGAGCAGTGATGTTATACTCTACAGCAGTGGTTTGCAACCTATGGCCCACAGAACCCTGGGGGTTTGCACACTGTCTAAGGGCTCCAAAAAAGATGCCTATGATCAATCAAAAGGGTGTGAATACTCCATTCAAAATGATTTGGGGGTCCGCAAAGGAGAAAAGGTTGAAAACCACTGTTCTACAGGCAATCTTTGACAGTCTTTCCCCTGCTGCTAAACAGATTTAAAAAAAAAAGGGAGGGGGGGGGCAGGACACAGAGACTGAAGATTTGCTTCTCTCCAGTAAAACAGCTGTCCCTCCACAGATTGATTTTCACTTCTGATGCTGTCATGCAGAAGGCCTGACTTCGTCCCCAAGTGCCTATTGATATGGACATGAATCAAGGCAAGTGCCAGTGCTGCTGTGTTAGAATTGTAGGGCTGGCTGAGAAAGATATTGCTGGACCAAATCCCACTTTCAGATACTCTGGATTTACTGCAGTGTCCCAGACAGCTGAATTGTACCTACTGTTTCTGCAGTGCTAAAACTCCAAGGAGATAATGAACATGCAGCAACTTTTAGCATCACTCTCATGGGATCAGTAAGAATGTCTGATATAATGTACACAGGAATCCTTACTCTTGTGTCAGGCAACATCACACCAAGGCATCACCCACAGATGCTTGGACCAGTGTAATGTGGCTACCCTAAAAGTCCTTTTAAAATACCCATCAGATACAAGGCAAGGAACTCAAGTGAGCACATTTAAGGAGGTTTAACCCATTTACACACACGCACAGAAAATCCACAGATCAACAAAAGATTACATGATGCTTTACGTAGCTTGAAAAAGCGTTCCTAATTCAAGAACTCTCTCATGCAGATCCTTAACTTTATGGACATGTGTTAGTCTCATGTAAGTCAGAGACATAAGCATATTTGGAGGCTTTCCTGAATGGGGGCCAAAAGGTGTTAAGCACTAGCAGCTTGCTTGGCGCTGTACACGACATGGAAGAAAGTCCTTCCCTAGAAGAATGAACAGTCTAAACAAACAGACACCATAAAATGCATGGGGAGAAGCTGGGAAAGTTGAAGTTCACTCTCAAAATATTTTATTGATGAGCGGCTGTCCAGATGACTGTGGCTTTAACATTAAATCAAACTAAATTAAAACTACTACAATATGTAGAACAACAATCAGAAAAATGTGGTTGCTCTATTGAAAAATGTTGTTTTGAAGCATTATTATAAAATGAGACAACCATTTATTTTTAATTTTATTTCTTTAATGAGGGACATAACGGATGGATAAGATGATCAAGGCCAAAGGTCCACACAACCTAGATGGCCTATCAGGCTGGCACATCTGGGCAAGCCAGCTTCTGTAGCAAACAGCACACAAGGGAGTAAAGTAGCTAGTAGTGAGAGACAAGCCATGGTGGCTCTTCCCTTTGTTTTCTGTAAAGAGCCACTAGTGATAGCTATTTTTTACTGTGTTCTTTGTTTGTGTCATGTAATATTTGTATTTGGGTAACAGAGCATTAGCGATACTTGGCTGCTTATTCATAGCTGTATATACAAGTACATACATACATTAAGTAAACGCTAAAGAGGACTTCCCCAATTCACCCAGAAGTGTTTATGATGCTGGAGATCTTAGGTGAACATTGAATACTCAATGGCTCTGGAGCCAGTCAGGACCAAGTGTCATGGAGCTGGTAGGATGTCTGGTTACTGCACTCACCTTCCAGGGGCTGGCAACCAGATCCTGCTCCTTTTCCTTTTACCTCCCTCCTCCTCCCCAGGTGAGCTGCCTTATAACTGCCCTGTTTGCTCTCCTGTTCACTTGCCCCCTCCGTGCACTTTTGCATAGTGCTTCTGATTTGCAATCACCACTGTCCTTACAGCAGTTAAAGCCAGTTTCACACCCACCCACACGTCAGTTTGAGGAAAGAGGTGCTATCAGATGCACACTGAAAACACCCCAACTTCACACAGCGCACACTGTTTGCCAAGGGCGCTGGTTCCACCACTCACTCTCATCTCCCCAAATGCTCATTAAAGGCAACAAAAGATTCCCAATGACTTCAGTGCAAATGCTCAGCTTTGGAGGAAGTCTGATTTTTCAGCTACTAATTCAGCACTGTCCAATTTCTAAGCAGCTGGGAGTCGCACCTTCCATGGGTTGCGCTAGTGTGGGCCATGTGAGCTCCAGCTACTGATCCCCAGGGCCACGCAACACCCCCCCCAAACCACGCACCTGGCTAGCCTGCCTCATCCTCAGCTCCCTAGCCACAGACTCCCCTACTGTATTGCACTGCTACAGCACCCTGAGCTGTGGACTCCCCCAGCACTATAGGATGCTCTGCACTATCCTTTGAAAGCTGGAGGGAAGAGTAGTCCAGAGAACTATAACAGTATGTCAGTAACACATGAGAAAAATAGTAACACTCCAAGATACCTGGGTCGGTGGCTGATACGATGGCACCAAATAAGAGACAGTCAGTAAAGTAAAAATCCCCTCCAAGCTGTCCAGTGACTTTCATCAGGGCTACGCAGCCATACATGATGGAGCTGTCGAATAAGCAGAAGCAACTATGTATACTGGAAATACATGCAAGCAGTATTTGAAAGAACTGAATTGCCTTAAGATGCAAGTCTAACTCTTGTAGTTACCTAAATATCCAGTCTTCTGTTCAATTTTTATATTACACAAAATCCATGGCATTTGACCATCAGCTTGACTTGAGGCTTTAGACAAGGAGCCAAACCTGGGAACTGCTCAGTACTGTCAGGTCCCATGAAGTGAATTACTAGTACAGTAAATCCAGCTGGCAGCAAAATGGATTTAATATGTGAACTCCGCTAGGCATAAAAGTGCTTAAAAATGCAGCTGATAGACTATATGTTGAACAGTTAGTGGAACACAGCAGAGATCTTCTTGTGTCCCACAGCTCAGCAATTTCACAAGATTTGTTTTTCTTTTTACTTCTGACAACACGACAGTTGTTCCCCGGCTTTTAGATCAGCCCCACCCTTATCTGAGACAAGTCTAGAAGAAGGCTGAGGTTGATTTAATCTACAACACAAGTCAGCAACGTTTTTGGCCAGAGTGTCAAAAACACCCCAACCTTGACACATGCCTCAACTTGGTGTGATGGGGGAGCCACCAGAGGCCTCATCCTCATTAATGGCAATGGGTGCATGCATGCCACTGAGCAGATGGCAGGGGAGAAACCCAGATTGTGTTGCCCCAGCCTTTTCCCTGCCACGCACCCTAAGGCGCATGTGCAGCCATTACTGCCCAGAGCCGGTGCTGGGGCTCCAGACCCTGATTCAGCTGTTTGCAGCCTCCCAGCTGCCTGCTGCAGCTGCTCAGAGCCCAGACCAGCTGTGGCAGACAGCCAGGAGGCTGCAAACAGCTGCACCAGGCTCCAGCTGGGCTCCAGAGCCCTGGCACTGGTTCTATGGCAGCAGCACACACGCCTTGGGGCACACAGCAGGGGAAAGGCCAGGGTTGCACTGCCCCAGACCCCTTCCCAGCCTTGTGCCCTGAGGCATGTGTGCAGCCACCACTGCCATGGACCCCAGCCAGGGCTCCAGAGCCTGGTGCAGCTGTTTCCAGCCTCTCAGCTACCTGCCACAGCCAGCCCAGGCTCTTGGCAGCTCCTGCCTGTCACAGAACCCAGACTGCTTGTAGCACGGCTTGCAGCCTCCCTGCCACCTGCTGCAAGCAGCCCAGGCTCTGTGGCCAGTAGCAACTGTCCAGAGCCTGCATCACCTGTAGCATGCTGAGCAAAATGGTCTCATATGCCATGCTTTGGCATGCATGCCAGGGGTTGCCAACCCCTGATCTACAACATTCTCCTCTAGAAAGCATTCTGCGCAATTGTGACATTTTACTTCTTGGAATAAGAATTTGTTCCCTCTACCTGCATAAATGAATAATCCTAAACAGGATCACAGCATGGCATAACCAGCAAAATCTGAGGGCAAACCTAAGCTGTGTTGACCTACCGATATAACACATCATAATAACTCCCCTACTGTTTTGCTTCCGAATAGCATTTTTAAATGTAAAATTGTATTGGCTGTTGCTAGTTATGCTCCTATTGTAACCTACTAGCTAAAGGGCATTGCTCTGCTAATCACAGGTTAGATCAGGCACAGCATACAGGGTGGACCTGGGAAAATGTTAGGTGACTGGCTTCTGAAACGAGAGAAAATTTACTGTTTATGTCAACCGTCTTCCTTTGTATTACTTGAGACAACTCCCTCCACTCCAGAAAAGGCACACTTCCACAGAGCTTTCAGGCAAAGAAAGTTAAAAAAGAAAGAAAAAAGCTGGGAAAACCTAAACGATTTTTTTTTTTAAGTTACATCTTGTAACAAGTTTCTCCAGTCTGGTCACATTCAAGTACCAGAAGAACAGATCACAGCCTGGTAGCATTCTGTACTGCTCCTTAAAAACTTTTCACGCCTTTATTCCCCATGGAGTTTCTCTACAGTTAATACTAAAGCTCTACTTGTAGAAACCCAGCCAAGTCAGTGTAGGCACTATTACAATTTAGGGTTGTATTTTTAAGCTGCATTTTATTTGTCAGACTGCTCTGCTAGTTATTTTATTTATCAATGTTTGCACAATCCTACACACTATGGCTTAAAGTAGTACCTGGTATCACAAGACCTATGACACTATGGAGAATTTTAAAGTGTGTGTGTGCGCATGCGAGAGAGAGAGAGAGAGAGAGAGAGAGAGAGAGAGATCTACATTTACATACACGATTATAATTTTATATAAAATTAAACTCACTGCACTTATGGAAAGACACCAAGTCAAGACACACATTGATCCTCACCCACCGTTTAAAGGTACGGAAATAAATATTCCTATTCCATGAAACGATGGGGTTGAGTGACTTGTCAGAGCTGGGATTAGAACTCGGGTTCAGGTTCTATTTCTAGAATGGGAGTTCCAGCTTCTATTTCACTCCATTTTAAGCCAATGCTGTTTACCATACTGCAAAAGAAAACAGGCTTCCAATACTCACCCTATCATAAGACAGGATATTGCAGTTCCAAGAAAGGCATATGCTAGGATTGACCCCAGGTTTCTGAAGAAATGCCTCTAGAATAGAAAGCACACACAGCATTACAGTAGTCCTGCTGCTTTATTTTCAAGAGAATACATGTGCCAGGATACATGAATCAATGCAATGTTGGTATTTCATCTAAGTTCTCTGGAACAAAGACTACTGTGTGCTAAATGCTGGGTAAACAGTGATCCACAACTGTGCCCCAGATGCTACTGCAGTGCTACTTGCTGCTAATGGACAAAATGACTTGCTTTTACCAGCTGGCTTTACTAGCTTGCTCTTGCCGAGTACTGGGGAACTGATGTGCAACACAGAAAGGACATGGTCCAAACGGGCTCATTTTCCTTCATCACACATCAGCATTTCTGAGGCTTGGCTGTTCAGTGAACAGCCTGTTGCCCGTGTCTAAAAGGCAGAGAGCTGCACATGACCTAATTTTACTTAAGGACTTGTAAACAGTTTCTAACAGCTGCCTCCAGGGGAATTCCTAAGGAAGCTTATGTTCTCCCTCAGTGATCAGTCACACTAAAGCCCCAGTTCCCCTACCTCTGCTTTTCACAGCCCTTGATAACATGCCACATTAACTCCATACCAGCACACAATATGCAAACACACACAGGAGCCCAAGATGGCTATGAGTTTCCATTCCCAGACTTCATCCTTCTGTACGGGATTTCCGGTAACTGATCCTTTGTACTCACTGTGCTTTAGGGAAGTCTGTAGACTGAAATGCTAGAGCGTTTAAAGCTAACAAAATTCCCTTCTGTATGCACCACACTAGGCTCTGATACTGTGCAGTGGTTATTCTAGAGATAATTACAACAGAATATGGTATCACATACTGTAAATGTGGCCTGCTGACCTTGGCACTGTATTGCTGTACTCTAAGAACTAACACTCTAAAATGCTGGGAACTTTAAAATGAAGACTTACCCTTTTTAAGCTGTATCCAGCATAAAATATAATTGGAGGGAGCAAGATATTGAAAAATACTTCAGGGTCAAATGTCACCTGTTGAAAAAAACCAACAAAGGTGGAATTGGTATTTGAGACAAAACAGGTAGAAGCAAGTCAACTTTATATGTTGTAAGATACATTTCAGCCCAAAAGCTTTGTGAACAGGACAAGAATCTAACGTGGAAATGCAATCATTTGTTGCAAAAAGTACAAATTCAAATTAGCTCCTGTAGTTTCAATATATTAAATGTTCCGAATTACATTTTACCTGGACCCTGCCCCCACTGAAGTTAAAAGTAAAATGCTTATTGATTCAAAATGGTGCAGGATTTGGCCCAAACTGTCTCTGACCTTCTGCCAAGAGTCAGGCCATGCACAGATTGCAGATGCCAAACAGCTTACCTTTCTCAGCATTTCATTATCCTGGACATTATTGAGCTCCTGGGGACTGATTTCTCCTTTCAGGGTATACTCGTAATACTTCCCACTAACGTTCACTAACAGCGTGGCCGGGCTAGTCTGCACTTGGCAACTTAGGGTCACGTTGTTAACATCACTGGGAACGTGGATTCCATAGCGAAGGATGACACCCACCAGGACACCTGAAAATAAAGGCAGTGTCAGCAGTGCAACTTGCCTAGACTGCAAGCTCATTGGAGCAGGGACTGCCTCTTTGTTTGGTGCCAGTACAGCACCTACTGGCCCATGCTAGGGGCTTATGTGTGCCACAACAAGACAAAGCACCTGTCAGTATTCACCATCTAAATTCTCCCAGGAAACATGGAAAATACCTGGTGTTCCCTCTGCAACACACAGTCCAAATATATGACTGAACTTCACCCTGGCAGCTTGTCACTCCTCACATGCAAACACTGCAAGTGTGTGAAGCATGCCACTTTCTCCAGGGGCAGAATTTGAACGTCCCAAGATGCAGTTAATACAGGTAGGAAAATTCCTTCCTCGGGTGTTGCTGGACATTGTTCTGACTTTATTGGAAGCTTTCAGGCATGAAATCCTCTACATCACACACAATAAAAGCCTCACAAAGGTGGGGGGAGAGATTTGCAGTAATCACCACCCCTTCCTGTTAGGGTGTGAGGAATACTTCTCCATGGCAGAGAGGCCTGGTGACAGTTGTGGAGGACTTGCAGACTTGTACGTGGGGTAAAAAAAACACAAACCTCTCTCGGGTTGATTAACAGGAAGGGTTTCATTACTAAGGGCTTAACTCATTTTGCCAAGGGATCCATTTCCAAAGTTTTTGCATTTGTTTGCCCCAAAACTATAACAAATAAATGCCTTCTATTCTTGCTAACATGCTAGCAACTTCCTGTTGTCTTGAACCAGCTGTCATGGACACTGTCATTATCTTGCACCACTACTGGGCAATGCTGTATTTCTAAAAACCAAGGAAAGAAGATAGTCTTGTGGTTACGCCCAAGACTGGAGGCATTGAGTCCAGGCCTCTGCTCTGCTATAGATTCCCTCTTTGTAATGTAGTGCCTAGGTTGATGATCCATTGAAATGGTTAATACTTGAGACTTCCTTTCTCCTATATATTTAGATGGTTAACCTCTCAGATCAGGGCCCATCTCTTCACATCTGTCAAATGCTGAGCACAATGGAGCTGCCTCTAGGTACCGCTGTTACACCTGTTTGATATTTGTTTTTCTCTAAAAATTAAACACACCAATGTCACAATAGGGATGGAAATCCCAACATTCCCTCTTTTCCTCTTACTCAGCTCTCCCAACATCTGCATCTGAGTCAGCTGAGTGAATAAAACCCCCTGGACTGGCTGCAGCAATTTGCCAGTGAAGTTAACTGTGCTTTCTGATCAGCTGGTTTGCAGGAGGCATTGTGGTTTTACCTGGCCAGTCAGCAATGTATATAGTGCTTTTATTTCCAATGTAGTAGGCTGGCTGTGCAAAGTGATGTCTTAACACCCAACTCAACAGCATTCACATACAACTGACTCTCCTCCCTCCTCTCCAGCCATAATAGGGCATCAAAGACTTCCCTAACATTACTTTTTCATGCAAGCAATTGTTTTAGGGAGGCTGAACTTTAAAGCCACATGAATAGCGGTTTAAAAGTGACTTGTACAGCAATGAACATTTACAAAGTATTAGTGTAACTAGTGCACACCACAATTTCATGCAGTCTGATGGTTGTGGAGACTTCCCAATTAACCTCCCAGCACTCACGTGGGTTGATTATTACACCAATATGGTCTTTCAACATTCTTTACACTGTCGCTGGCGAGGTGCAACAGGAACTGAACTGTGCCCTAAATACTTTTGCCAATGCCCAACTGTAGCTGAACAGTCATTTCACAAGAGCAGAATGCAGGCAAGCTGATACAAAACTATGGCCAGACAGAAAAACCAGAGAGACCGTTCAGCATACAGTGAAAGTTTCCATGATTTGGTGCTGATCACCCTTTTGAAAAGAGGAAATGTGAAATGCACCAGCTGGGCACTTGGCCAGGATTATGACCCAGGGTGAATTGGGGCTCCGTGGGAAGTCTGGGCAGAGAACACCTATGCAGGCATGCCCCCACTTTAAACCAGCCAAAAAAGGAGGCTGTGACAGGACTGAGCTATGGTAGAATTGCTGATTCATGCAGATTTACTGCTGCCAAGACCTCAATCCCATGTTCATAGATTCATGTAAGTGATGAGAAGGCGCTGCAGCCTTTGCTCTAGCACCTACACTAATGTAGTAGCTGGGAGGTGGGAGTGACAGTGAAGTCTTCTTGGTGGTCCCTGGCTGGGCATGCATGTGCTTCACCTCGAGAATGTGCCAGCTCTTCCCTACAGCTATGTAGGATCTAAGCCAGATCACTGCATTTCACCCACAGCCAACAGTGCTCACAATTTATTTGGGCTTTATTTTCACATTCTCACTGTGGGAACTGCACCACCCCCACAATGCCAGAGACCCAGGATGAGCAAAATCAAGCCTCTGGTGTACAACCAGCTTCTGCAACAGACTTTTAATTAGAAGCCATAGGCTAGAACAAGAGTCGCCAACCCGCAGCACAGGCAGCCCTGGTTTGTGGCACAAGACAGATCAGGGATGGGGTAGGCGGCACAGTGGCAAATAGGGCAGGGAGCAGAGGGCAAGGAGCAGAAAGCTGACCAGAATAGGATGGGAGCAGAAAAGAAAGCAGCAGACTGAGCAGGGGATCAGAGTGGCACTTGGGGAGGCTTCAAGGCTAATTTGTGCTGCACTTGCCAAAAAGGCTGATCCCCGCCCCCACTGATCTATAACCAGGAAGAGCAAATCTGATGTGGCTGGGATAGGTCACGAATACAGGACACTACCAAAGTAACCAGTTACTTACTTGTCCAGTACTTCCTGTGACACTGAAATTAAAGAGGTTTGGAACACAAGGATGCATAACAAATAGGTGTTTTATGCATCTTTACTTCAGTACTCAATGTGAGGGGCAGTGGAGCACATTCACCACCCACCACTGATAATACCTGGCTTCCTTTTGTCTGGAAAAAACTAATCATTTAGCTACCCTTTAAAGAATACAGGGAACTTCAGCTTGTCCATGGGAATAAAGACAATCATAAAAATGCTATCTGCAGCTGCCTAGTGCAGACAGCCATCAGCATTAACAACTACACTGAAAGTCCAGTTTAAATCACCTTCTATCAAAAATAACCTCTGCCTCCCCTTGGTCACCTTACTAGAGCTGCAGAAGTTCAGTCACTGATCACTGATGGAGACCTAGAGCCTTGAAATAAGATTCTTCATAGAAGAGAGCACTGAAGGACAGTGCTATGAGGAATTTCAAAGCGATCCTATCT
The DNA here is from genome assembly GCF_000455745.1 of Alligator sinensis. Lineage (NCBI taxonomy): Eukaryota > Metazoa > Chordata > Crocodylia > Alligatoridae > Alligator > Alligator sinensis. Next base: position 619,428 of record NW_005842864.1, read on the forward strand.
TCACCTTTTAATACTGGTCTCAAAGCACTGCTTTATTGGATCTAGTCACCTTGCTTGGGGACTCCATTCAGCATACTTTGCAGTCAGTTTTTCCCATATAACTGTGCACGACCTCTAAGCATTTCAACATTCAGAGGTGCCTTTAAGTTCTGTATTCTTAAACTTCCCTAACACCCGTTGCACTTTTCAATATTGTGCCTAACATCTTCTCTGGCAACGTCCCGTTAAGAAAGGAGGAAAGGGAAAGCGTTGAATAAATCCACAATGTTTGCTCAGGCCTAAAGAGAGCGTGTGTTATACTTCTGCTTTTTTACATGCCATTTCTCAAGCCTTTCATCCTATTAAGTGACTTTTCTGACCCCTTATTACAACCTGAATCACCATATGTATGAACCTCTCCCCCCTGTCCTCATGCACAACTCAGCAATGTGCCCAAGGCCTGAAATGTGGGGAAGACATTTTCAGTTTTCAAGGCACAGCTGTCATTCAGAGTCGCTTATTAAGAAATAGGAAGAATAATGCTGTTGCTCTTCTGGCTATGGCACTATATCACACTGAAGATGGATGTGACACATGATCCACACTGCACTGACTGTATATCTCTAAACAACCCTCTAGTTATAAATCTTGCATCTACAAGGAACACTGGTTTGAGGGGTCTGCAGTCGATCCTTATCGGGAGAGAGGTGACAATTAATTTTGGAAACAGAGGTAAAATCCAGGCAACAGGTTTACTGCGTTACTTCACCATTTCAACTTGTCTTTCAAAAAAACAGTGTAAGAGCTTGTGCAGAGATGGGTGGCCTGGAGCTGAAGCAGTTCTGGTGAACTGTTTCAGCAATGCCAAACTCTGAAAGGATTTACTATGTCAGTTTGGTAATAGTTTTAAAAATAAAAGTCTGAACATGCTGAGCCAGCACCCTTCCAGTGGGAGCTACCTGGCTTGGAATTTGATGCGGGGGAGCTGCTGACTCAGAGGAACAAGAATGAAGCCAGTTAAACAGCAACCTGAGCAGAGAAGCGGAGCCACAAGCAGCATGAGAAATTAATGTAACAGAGGGCTGGTGCAACAGCCACCATTTTGACCGAAACTATGGGGACTGAACTGCAGGCTTCCAGCCTAGACAAACACCACATTTACACCAGTGAAAGTACTCTTGAAACTGGCACAGAAATGGAGCAGACACACTAGTGTGGGACTGTTCGTTGCATAACTCATTTGAATGCGGTGTAGAACTGAATCAGGAAAAATCAGGAATAAGTTACCTGTCTAAGTTACACCAGCAGATGGTCCTTTCTGCGCAGCTTAATCCAGGGTAGTGTTTCCCAAAGCCGAGCTAAGAGGCTGGTGAGGTGTTATCACAGCTGCCTGCTGCATACAACTATCCCAGATGGCTACTTACCTGTCCCCTTTGAAGCCTGATATAATTTAGGTCAGCGGCACAAGACACGTTCTGGGGATGACATTAAACCGTGTCCTCCGCTGCCTTGTGGACACTTCTTGGTTGAAGAAAGGCTAAGGGACCTCATTCCAACAGAAAAAGTGCTCACGCTGAAGCAACAGGCAGTTAGCAGCTCTATTCAGGTTGCTCTCTGGCAGAAGCTACAACCTCTTTGTCACTAGACTTGTTCTGGCCTTTGGATTTTGGCTCAGTGGTCTAAAGAGGGGATGACAGGCCTAAGGCAGCCCCCGCTTCTCCAAAACTCTGCCTAGGCACATGTGCTGAAGGTCTTGGCAAGAAGGTAGCAAGCATCCAAGAGAGGCATAAGGGCCTGGAGCAGCTACCAAGATTTCCAAGCAGCCCTGTTTAGGGATGGCCTGCTTGCCTTACATGAGGGTGACCCTAGAAAAGGTCAAAGAAGCTTTGCCTCACTACTTACACCCTGGCTCAATGGATTTTATAAACAGAATTGCTTGCTGGAATATACAGACTTTGACCCCTGGATATGACACTGATCTGGATTCAGATCTGAGGAAAACAGCTGTGCTGAGTAATGACACTGCACATTTCAGAATTGATATTGTAGCTCTTTTGGAAACTCGGCTCTCAGATACAGGCTTCATAAAAGAGCAGGACTACACCATTTACTGGCACGGCACACCTGATGGAGTAAGGAGAGAGCATAGTATAGGTTTTGCCATCAGAAACGAACCAATGTCATTGTGTGAAGCTCTGACTGCAGTGTCTGTATGTACCATGCCACTTTGAGTTAGGCTACGGAAGGGATTCATCAACCTCATCAGTGTGTATGCTTCAACTCTGCAGGCTAGTGATGAGAAGGACAGCTTCTAACAACAGCTGGAAGAACAGATCGGCAGGATTGCACAGAAGGAATCCATCCTAGTACTTGGAGACTGCAATGCAAGAGTTAGGTCCAATGCTGAGATCTGGCTGGGATTCTGGGTAGGCACAGTACTGGGTATATGAACAATGGTCAGAGAGTTCTTGAGCTCTGTGCCAGTCAAGGCTTATCAGTGACCAACACCTTTGCTGGTAACATCAGAAGAACGTTATGGAGACGCCCGAGATCCATGACTTTGCTGGATGCCAAACCTACACTAAAAGAAGTTGAACAATTCATCATATAGATTCCCAATAACAAAACTTCAGGATCTGACTGTTTACCTGCTGAAAATTAGAAACATGCAAGCAAAGACTCACTGCAAAGATTGCGTGAGGTACTGCTACTCTGTTGGAAGGAAGAAACCATTCCGCAAGATTTGAAGGATGGTCATTTCATCCAACTCTATAAAAAGAAAGGAGCCAGAAGTTGCTGTAATAACCACAGAGGTATCTCTCTTCTAAACATGACAGGAAAAATTTTAAGACATATTCTTTTACCTAGACTTCAAACATTAGCTGAAAGAATTTATTCTGAGAGCCAATGTGGCTTTCGCTCGGAAAGGTCCACCACAGATATGGTCTTCGCTGTAAGACGACAGCAGGAAAAGTGCAGAGAGAAGCGTATCCCACTGTAAATGGCTTTTATAGATCTAACAAAAGCCTTTGACATGGTTAGTCAGTCAGGGCTTTACACTGTTCTAAAAAAGCTTGCTTGTCCACCTATACTGCTAAACCTTGTGAAATCCTGACGTGATGGCATAAAGGCAACTGTAAAGTATGAAAACCAAGAGTCTGACTTGTTCAAGATCAACAATGGAGTGAAGCAGCGCTGTGTACTGGCTCCCACATTGTTTAACATTTACTTCTCGTTCCTCCTTCAACACACATTCCATGACGTCTAGTGCTGTGACAGGCACCCTCTCAAACATGATGGAGGATTGTTTAACATTGCAAGGTTCAGAGCTAAGACAAAGGTAAAGGAGATTGTTGTAAGGGACCTGGTGTTTGCAGATGATGCAGCCCTTGTGACTCACACTGTTGATGCCCTACAACATCTCATTACCAAGTTCTGACTCATGCACAATCTTTGGGCTAGCAAAAAGCTTGAAGAAGACTGTTATCATGCACCGAGGCTCTTCAGAACTCATTCCTGAAATCATCCTAGATGGTACCTGTCTGGATGCTGTTGACCAATTTTTCTACCTTGGCTCTACTGTTACCAGCAATGTAGATCTTGATGCTGAGCTCACTGGCAGAATCAGCAAAGCAGCCAGGAACTCTGGCCTTTTGTGAAACAGAGCCTGGAACAATAACAAACTGTCAATTAAAGTGAAAATCTATTTATGAGACATGTTTTATTCACTCTTCTATATGGCTCAGAAACATGGACAACCTATGTCAAACATATGCAGCTTTCATATCAGATGACTATGTAAAATTCTTTGCATAAGATGGCAAGACAGGGTGATAAATGTGGAAGTGTTAAATTGTGCTGCTATGTCACTCATGGGAATGTTGGTCATGTCAAGCAAATACAGGATCACAGGATCCCAAAGAATGTGCTGTACTCTGAAGCTTGCAAAGGGTCTAGAAAGAGAAGCAGACCGCTGCGCAGATTTCGGGATGCTTGCAAAGATGACTTAGCATCCTTTGGAATCTCTGTGGGTGATTGGGAAAGGAGTGCAGAATGCTGCTCTGGCTGGCAGAGTCAGCTTGCAGATGGAGCAAGGCACTGCAAGGCAGACTGGATCAAGTTTTGTGATGACCGGCATCAGAGGAGGAAAGAATCTGTTGCTTGGATTCAGAGCGCTGCTAGTGCATGGGTGTGCCCTACCTGTGGGCACACCACAGCACTCACCAGCACGTACACTATGTTCCATAAAGAGCAATGGTGCCAACTGTTTAGTACAAAAATCAGTAACTTCTACCAGGGTAACTTTGTCAGAAAACCAAGGCTCTGTCTGTACGAGGGCTGTAACAGACTTTGATCTTCTGTGTTCAAAGCACAGAGGCACATGTGTAATGTACAATCACTAGTGTTATGCTAATTCTTGCCCACTGACCATTACTTTATGCCCACAGATGGAAACAAACTTCTGCACTCTGAAGAACCCAAAACATATAACTTTAAAAGGCATTTTCTGTTTGCTTTTGTAGAAATCTACATTTCTCCAGCTGCCAGCTTGAATAGCTCAGCCATAAGCACATCGTCAGGCACCATCAATTAGAACTAACAATTGCATAGAAAAATATAAAAAAGAGACCTTCTATGTTGGCTACATAGCATTGGATAATGAAGACTCCTAAAATGTACTCAATAACGCCTTGTCTAGACGAGGACAAGCCTAGCCCAACTGCTCCCTCCGGCTTGATTAACTCACTCCATCCACACTCTTAACCCACTGAGAGTCTGTAACTTGACCAAACCAGACGTCAGGTAACCCAGGAGAAAGTGAAAGCAGTATTCCCCCCCTTGTGTTGGGTTCAATCATGTCAGTGCTGCTGTAGCTGCAGGCAATACAAAGCTACAACACTGATCTAAGTCAGTCCTTCAGTGCTACTAAGTATTGCCCAATGAGACTGCCTATCTGCCCATCTCCCTGCTCAGCATCACAATGCTCAGCTTCTTTTTCCTGCGCACCTGCACCTCACTCTGGGCACCTTCCTTAGACAGCTCATTGAGCATTTTCATTAGCTCTGATAGGAATAAGATGCCCATTTTGCTTATAGTCGTACAAGGAATCCAGGCTCACAAGCCTCTGTGCAACAGGCGGGTAGGACACAGACAGGCATCTGCCCCTGTGACCTGCTGGGCTTGCCGAAAGGATGGATTACAGGAACTTTCAAGCCAGTGCCTTTTCTGTGAACAATCAGAAGTAAACAGTTGAGAAGTGCCACCGGGAATTCTGGCTGCTTGCCCACAAGCCACTCTCTCATATCATCACCACATTCAAACACACAAACACAGGGAAGTTGAACAAATACCAGACGCATGAGTAAAGAATGCAGAGTGAGAGTGCAGTTTGCTGGGTTAACTCTGATTAGTATAAAAACTGAATGAATCTGGACAAGAAGTGTCACCATTTAAATTACTCGGCTAACTCCAGGGCCCACTGCCCATACCCTAATCCTCCCTGCTACAGCTCCCAAATACAGTCAATATTTGGAAGATACCAAGGAACAAAAGCCTAATCAGTTATGAACTAGAAACAGCTGGTTCTGAGTGACAAATGAAAAATTCTTAGCATGAATCAAGAGAACATGGTAGATTGCATTGTACTTCCTTGTACACCTTTACACATTCTAGAACCCACCCAGCTACTCAACAAAAGCCTATAAAGGGTATTTATCTCCACAGAGTCACCGCTAGGCAAGTACTCTACACCCTGAATAATGATTTACTCTGTGATTTCTACTCAGTGACTACCAAAGAAGAAGCCAGAGGTGGGATTAGGATCCCGATGACAAACGCTCTTAACAGGGCAATTTCACCAGCTCAAATTCAGATGCAGGGGGCGGGGGTGGAATTTCCAAAAAAATCTAAGGGACGTTTGAGCAAAAATTCCTCTGAAGGAACCAACCTCACCCACACCTTCAAGTCGTGGGATCTGAGCTCTCAACTTCCTTAGACGTTTAACAAGTGCCTCCAAGTGCTGAGGTTGGAAGAGGCTACTCGGAGAGGTGGTGAATGTCTATCCTTAGAAAATTGTAACAGGAGATTAAACAAGCACTAGGCTGGGATGGTGTAGCCAAGGAGGTGCCTACCTTGAGCAGGGTGTGGGACTAGATGAACTCCTGAGGGCCTTTGCAGCCCTACTTTTCTATGATTCAACCTTATGTATAGTCAGACCCCACTTTCAATGCGCTGCATTAATGCCAGCCCCTATTTACTGCAATGCAGTGAAACCGAACTGGCACAAAACATCCCGGGGTGTGCACGAGTCCCGAGTGCAATTCCTAAATCTTTGACATGTAGTGCAAATATTACCTGGTATACTAAGAGGATCACACCCATTATCCCTAGTGGGGAAAGTAGCAAAGAGGCTGCATGGCAATTTGGGGAATCCCTTTATAAACTGCCTACATGTTCTGGCTGATGTCAGGAAAATCCCTGAATCCAGAAAGGGAAGCTTATGTCATGGGTGACCAGGGTTGCAGCCCAATCCCCTCAGACCAGGAACATAAGCAAGAGCTCAGCTGCTGCCCGTTCAGGAGAAAAAGCATCTTGGAACAAGGAAGAAGCTGAAGATGCAAGTACAGAGTGGAAAATCCCCAAATGCACAAGAAATTGAACTGGCAAGGCTGCTTTTTAGATACCACAGAGGTGACGCACCCACCCGAGAGCCTGGGTAAACACTTAGTTGCTTAGCTGGCAACTCCGCTGTGGCAGCAACACCATAACCAGTACGTGGCCTGGCTGACCACCAGCTCGGGTACGTCGGCACCAGCTGCGGTCACACCTCCGACCGCGGCACAGACGTCCCCACAAACCTGGGGAAGAGGTGAATCCAGGAGCTCTGCGGAAAGCAGGGCGGGTACGAAACCCGAGTTTGGATTCACCTCGCTAACCCGAGGACCCTCGAATCACTCGAGACGCTCTGAGAAGACTGTCACGGCAGGCACGTCCTGCTCGCCGAGTTATCCGGGCTGTGGGGGGGGAAGTCTTTAACTAAGACCCACACTTGCTCGGAGAGTTATCCCGGGTGAGGGGGGGGGAAGTCTTTAAATCAGGACCCGCGCTCATTTGGAGAGTTACCAGGGCAGGGGGGAGGGTCTTTAACGAGGACTGACACTTGTTTGGAGAGTTATCCAGGGTGAGGGGTGGGAGGAAGGTCGTTAAATCAGGACCCACAGTTGTTTAGACAGTTATTCAGGGGGGAAAGGTCTGTAATTAGGACCCACGCTCATTTGGAGAGTTACCAGGGCAGAGGGGAAGGTCTTTAACGAGGACTGACACTTGTTTGGAGAGTTATCCAGGGGAAAGGTCTTTAACAAGACCCATGCTCATTTGGGGAGTTATCCAGGGTGGGTGAGTGGGGGGAAGGTCTTTAAACGAGGACCCAGGCTCGGGGCGCAAGCGGGGTGCCGGGCGGCTGCGGGCCCACAGGGCTCATCGAGAAGCGAAGCCTCTAGAGACGGGGGACATCGGAGCGAGCCGGGCCCGCCGCGGAGAGGGAGGCCCGGGCGGGTGGGGCCGGCCTCACCGTAGATCATGGCCAGGCCGGTCTCGTGCAGGAAGCGCGCGCGGCGGTGCTTGAAGAGCCAGATGGTGAGGATGGTGAGGGTGAGCAGCAGGATGAAGATG
>NW_005842865.1:0-2687 GCF_000455745.1 Alligator sinensis
ACCATTTTTGTTGCCCTCCACTGGACTCTGGAAAGGATCTCAAGGCACTGAGAATCACTTATATAAGCAGTCCTGAAAAACCCATCAGGCTCCAACATATAGGGTCAAACTGAACCTCGGAGTTGATGGATGCAACCCCACTGAGGATCAGGGAGCTGCACCCATTGACACCAGAGCTCAGTGTGGTCCTTAGAGCTGAACTCCAGGAAAGAGGTATAGCTAGCAGACATGATCAGGGTTTTGAGTCTGTCCCGGTTGAATCACAAATCTTCCCTTGAAGAAATATCCAATAAGGAGATGCTAGCTCTTTGTGCCATTCAAACATTCCTCTCCAAAGACAACAGGGCTTAGACACCTCAACACACATCAAAGAGCAAAGCCTGGAATAGAAGAGGGCCAAGTGGCAAGTCTACTCTGACAGAAAGGAGCAGGTCAAGAATAGTAGGCTCAATCCAGTGCCGTGCCAAGTCTTCCACTCCCTCCCAAACAAGCTTAACAAACCCAACACTCCCCAGAATCAGGTCCATGCAAAGCAAAGGGCTACGATCGATGGCTTTTGGGAGGCCTCGAGGAATATCACATGCATAGTTTCGGGAGAAGGCAGTGGGAGACAAGTTCAGATATCCATGAAAAAGAGGTGATGTTGCCCTCTAGCGGTTATAGCCTCTTCAGGTCGTAAACCCTAATACTGCTGCTCAGGCGTGGAGCGTCACGCTTCATCCAGAACCACCCCACTATTATCATCATTAGACTCCAAGAGACTTACCAGCTTTTGTGCTACGACGTTATAGTGACTGAATGACTGGATCAGGGCCACAAAACAGACTTTACAGCCAGCTGGGAAATAATAAGAGACACATTATCACTGTGATCATGCGCACACATATCATCATCATTATCAAAGTGTTTCCAATGCAGCAAAGGCAGAGGAAAAAATGAGATACCTAAACCCTATCAAAAGAGGCCCGAGGGAGGGTGAAGAGGCTGTGAAGAGCCTTGTACCATCTGCTGGAGCGTGGCTGCAGAGTTCAGATGGTTTTAAAACATTTAAGGAGATTTTTGCCCAGTAAAGAATTTAAAAAATGGTTTAAAGAGGAGAGAGACACTTCCCTTTCTTCCCTCCACCTCTGCTGCTGGGAGAACCCTTGGCATTTCTGCTAGTGGACAGTCTGTCCAAATAGCAGCTTTGAAATAAAGACAGTGGCGCACACTGTCTTTTCCAATGAAGTGCTAACAGCTCTTGGCCTCTCTAGTTTGGCTCTTCTGGGGCACAGACACACGGGCCTCATTTAAAGCTCGTCATGACAGATTTGATAATAAATGAGAAACTGTAATAAATAAAAGTCTCATGAAGGTGACAGACAAATGCAGGTTTGGGATGACAAGGGAATCCAAAAGCATTGCAGCAGCAGCCATCAGAAATGCCATCTTCAAGTTTGGGAGCACGTGGAGCTAGTTCTTCCCACCAGAGGTGGTGAGGAGCTACCAAAAAGGAGTTCACTATCATCCCACAAAGTGTATGTCCTGCTATGCCAGATGCATATGGCAAGATATTTAGTTTCTGGGAATAGAAATAAAATTCCTCAGATCCAAAACATGTCGTGGTTCAAGTCAAACCATGTCCCAGCGCTGCCATGGCCAATCCCAACAATCAGCTCATTGTCAGCATTGGCCCTGGGAAGGACCAGGGTCTGCACACACATGCCACACTTGTCATTAAAGGAAGCATATAATCCAGCCACAAAGATGTTCCACATCATATGCAACTCTCCACTATATGTGGAACATCTCTGTGGCTTGTTTGCCATTTGATGGCCCTATAACTGGTCTGAATGTGTGGCATGCTGCAATTTATTTCTGGTTTCTGGTCAGGACTGAAGGGTACTGATACATAATTCCTACCAATGCAAGTGTTCATATAGCACCCAGCACAGTTAAAGGTTGAGTAACTTCTTTATCTGCATCACTGATGCAGTTAAACAAGAGAACAAGATGTGGTGCAATGACTGCCTATCACAGGGGAACCTCCAATAGCCAAGGTGAGGCTGAAGTGCTGGGCAGGAGCTCAGTCAGAAGGAAGGGGCAAGAAAGCCAGAGTGGAAAGTCTGCACAACCCCAAGGTCAAGATGCACTTCTGTGGCCCTCATTTTCGAAACACTCAGCAAGTACAACACGAGTTTGGTGAGATCTGCCCTTCAGCAACACCCCTGCCAATCGTACGGTCTCAGAGCAAGCTACACAGCCACTTAGGCTGAAAAAGCCAGTCCACATTATTCACCCTGCACATAACCACATGGCCAATGTACTGAGCCAGACAGCAGCCTGCTCCAATACCCTGCCTTGCTCACCCCAAGCTCCCTCCTGAATGGAAGTATATAGTGATGTTGGCCCTGCACCACAGATCAGCTCTCCAGCCTTGCCTCTAGATCAGATCACCTGTAAGGGCCAGTGGGCGCATCTACACGAGAGGCTTTAAGGCACATTAGCCCAAATTTAAGGCGTGTTAGGGAGTGCATCTACACATGCACGCCCATAATGTGCTTTAAAAATTGTGATTTGGGGCTAATCACGCCTAAATTTGATACCTGCAAATGCAGATATCAGTATGGCACTGATATCTACACACCTTCCAGTCCCAAGGAGTCAGCGGGTTTTACAGCATTCACTTACCTGTGCAACATTCCTGC
>NW_005842865.1:2718-13655 GCF_000455745.1 Alligator sinensis
AAGCAGTACCTGACTTTGCAGAGTGAAAAACCAAACCCCAGAGAGATAACGTGCCTTGGGAGTAGACAAGAGCCAATGCATGCCAACCCCCACTCTCTCACTAATCACAAGCTGCCACTGCTGCTTTACCCCACTGGCAGACCTCACTTGTGAGGGAACCTCCATCCAAAGGGAGAAAAATTGCAAGTCCTTTGTTGTATTCCACCTCCTCACCTACCTTTGAGGTAGAAAGAGAGGAAGTGGTGCACCAGGAAGCTGCCATCTGTCCTGGTGTCCCGCAGCAGGGTGAATGTCCCCTGAAAGACATGGAGCAAAAGAGCTTAAAGAGGAGACCCCACAACCGTTGCAGCAGATCAGATGGTGATCAAAGATATCAGAAAGAAAGACACACACACACACACACACACACGTAGGTCCCACATATTCCATAAATTCTCATGCAATAGGGAAGTCACAATTAATTCACAATGGGGATTCTTTGTGCAGGATGATCAGGACCAGAAGGTGCTAAGAGGTCTCAGATTGTACTAGAGTTCTGCCAAGTGCAAGAAACATGGCTCAACCCTGCCTAGCACAACTTTAAGGTTTCCTACCATTGGCCAATAACACAAAGGAGAGCCCAAGACTGCTGCTACAGGCTGATTTCAGCTGGAAAACTGAAGGCCTTGTCCATTCAGCTGTCACTAGCAATTTTCCCATCAGGGCTTGCTGCTGAGTGGTGGAAGGCAGTGTAAGGGAAGGGGCAGGGCTTGACTTCAGTGGAAACCTAGTTGCATGGACGTCCATGTGACACCTTACACTGGTATCCCAAGTTAAGTCTTGGCAGAAATCAGGAGCAATTTCACGCTGGAGTCTGTTGCGTCACATTCACATGGTCATACCTGTGCTCCAAAGCAGACTGGTGGTCCTCCAGCCGCCTTCCCATGCTGCTTTGTGCCCTTCTCCAGTGGGCCAGCCTTTATCTGTGCAGTCTACTGCCCTGAGGTCATGGTGACCAACTATCACCTCCTGTTTTGCAGGTTGTACGCAGCCAGGTCCTATCTCTGTGCACCCATATAATCCAGGAGTCACCCATCTAGCAAGCACATCTACCAGCTCTTCCTACCTAGAGCACATAAACCCTCTGCCCTGCTTCCAGCTGGACTTAGGCAGAGGCGTGGAACCTCCTCATCCCCTGGAGGAGATCGAGTTCAGGAAGCCTTGGGGTCCAGGCACAGGAACGACAGCAGACTGTAGGAAAGTGCCATGACGACAGCCAATGGGTGACAACTGGGATGCTGGGCAGCACCATACCAAAGCCAAGGATAAGAGGATGGCTTGAGAGAGCAAAAAGGCTAAAAAGAAACCCCCCGGGCCTCCAGCAGCACTCCCACCACCTGCCCACAGTACAAGGAGTTGGGTGGGATCCTAGAGAGGATTCCAGCATGGATCTGGACTTCAGCCAAGGGCCAAGACCCAGGCACTCCACCCACAAAAGCATGCCTCACAAGCAGGAGCCTGAATGAGGCCCACACAAGCCAACGTGGACACGCATGTCCCCAACTTTCCTGCTCCGCAGGTTCTCAGGCTGCCAGCAGCACTGCAAAGGACACTAGTAAGCACTGCTGCACTTGTCTTTATCATAGGTGACTGGTACCACGCACTGAGATGTACCAGCAATGCGCGTGTCTGCTCCCACAGCTGGACAGCATTGTTACGGGTGGCTGTGAGCGAGCACCTTTTCCAAGATCTGCTCCCCGTGCCCCAAGTTACAGCATCCCTCCACATGCTTAAAGGGGTACAAACGACCACTGCAAACTGTGCATGCTAGCTACAGCATGCTCATGACCTTCTGGACACTGCCACTTCCTTCCCTGGGACTCTCGACTCTCTCCCACCCTTCTGATGAAACCAATCGGCTTCTTGTGCCACATACTCAAAAACAGCCACGCTGCCACTGTCAGCTTCTTATGGATCAGCCTACTGCGCCAACTCTGCCCCCACGACCATGCCTATCCCCCAGGCCACCTGCTCACCTTGCAATTGTGCTGGCTACCAACAAGAACGTGCAGATCAGCTGTTAAGTTTACGGGGAGCCGCACATCCTACAGCTCTGTTACAAAGCAGGCGCTGCATTTCAGTCGTGCTGGAAATGAATCCAGTTCATCAGTGCGGGCTTGTTATCCACATAAATCTCATCACGGCACTTGTTTTTCAGTAACTGCTTAGCAAGCCCTTTTTAAATCAACACAAATCTTCAAAAGGGCTTTTTGCTGATTGAAGAAATGCGCTGGCAGGCTTCATTTTTTTTTTTAATCTACTCAAGGAAACATACAGCAGCATTAAGCCACTAGAAGCAGGCAGCGTCTCACCATGAACAAAGCAAGCTCCCCGGAGGCCTAAAACGTATTGCAGAGCAACGTTAATGACACGGCTAACGTTGATCATGTCTGCAAAGGATGCAAAATGGGACCCTGACGCCACAAGGCTGAGCTGCCTCGATCCGGGCTCTCAAACAGGCAGCAATACCCTGCAGCCAGGCAGAACGGTAGAAGGGACCATTCTGGTGAGTGACAGTGGGCGTGCCTACATGTGCACATTTAATGTGCATTAGCTCATTAAGATGTATTAAGGGCGTGTCTACACGTGTGTGCCCTTAATGCAGCTTAAAAATGGTGATTTAAGGCTATTCAAGCATAAATTTGATGCCTGCATAAACCAGGTATCAAATGTATGTGTGAATAGCTAAATCACATTAGCAAACATGTAGATGCACTAACGCACATTAACGTGATGTGTGTTCATTGATTTGGGACTAACTTTAGTCCCAAATCATTCTGCACACCTGCATTAATGCGCATTAGCGTGCGCACATGTAGATGAGCGCCTAAATTGCCTTAATACGCACTAGGTTAATGCGCATTAAGTTTAGGCATGCGTAAAAACACATGTAGACACGCCCAGTAGCACGTATCTGGCTGGGCTCTCCCTTGCCTCTGGAAATAGCTTCTGTCTGTACAGCAGACACATGTGGCAATCAAAAAACTGCCCGATAGTTGGGGCGGGCAATTAATCCCTGTAGCCCATCTCAACCACAGCTGGCAGGGTGCTATTAGCAGCCTGGAAACAGAGGAGCTCCCATCAATTTCATGGCTGCTGATAGAGTCGAGGTGCTCCGAGCAATACTGCAGAAAGCGGAAGGCTGAAGCTCTGGCAGGAATTAGCTGCTTAAGACAGCTTACAGGGTGACTTTAATACCAAAATTGACAGGATTTGCCCAAGGGCTAGTGCCACTTGCACTATTAATTGGCTGCCCGCCCCACCCGCGGACATCTTTGCTGGCCGGTGCTGTATTTCCTTGCGGTTTTGTCTCAAGGATCAGGAAGGAGGAGGATCTAGGGAACTACAGACCAGTCAGCTTCACCTCAGCCCCTGGAAAAATTATGGAGCAGATCCTCAAGGAATCCATTTCTAAGCACTTGGAGGAGAAGGTGATTAGAAACAGTCAGCATGGATGCACCACGGGCAAGTCGTGCCTGTCCAAACCGACTGCCTTCTATGATGACTTGACTGCTTCTGTGGATGTAGGGAGACCAGTGGATGTGGTATACCTTGATTTCAGCAAGGGTTTTGATATGGTCTCCCACATTTTTGCAGGCAAGCTAAGGAAGTACGGGCTGGATGAATGGACTGTAAGGTGGACAGCAAACTGGCTGGAGCATCGGGCTCAGACAGTAGGAATCAATGGCTCGATGTCTAGTTGGCAGCCGGTATCAAGTGGAGTGCCCCAGGGGTCGGTCCGGGGGCTGGTTTTGTTCCATATCTTCATCAACAACTTGGAAGATGGCACAGAGTGGACCCTCAGCAAGTTCATGGATGATATCAAACCGGGGAGTGTAGCAGATATGCTGGAGAGTCGGGCTAGGATTCAGAGTGACCTAGACGAATTGGAGGATTGGGCCAAAAGGAGTCTCATGAGGTTCAACAAGGACAAGTGCAAAGTCCTGCACGTAGGACAGAACAGTCCCATGCACCGGTACAGGCTGGGGACCAATTGGCTAAGCAGCAGCTCTGCAGAAAAGGACCTGGGGGTGACCGTGGACAAGAAGATGGAGATGAACCAGCAGTGTGCCCTTGTTGCCAAGAAGGCTACCGGCATCCTGGGCTGCATTGGTAGGAGCGTCGCCAGCAGATCGAGGGAAGTGATCCTTCCCTTCTACTCAGCGCTGGGGAGGCCACATCTGGAGTCCTGTGTCCAGTTGTGAGCCCCACACTATAGAAAAGATGTGGACAAGTTGGAGAGAGTCCAGTGGAGGTCAACGAAAATAATTTGGGGGCTGTGGGACATGACTGGTGAGGAGAGGCTGAGGGAACTGGGCTGATTCAGCCTGGAGAAGAGAAGACTGAAGGAGGAATTTAATAGCAGCCTTTAACTACTTGAAGGGGAGTTGCAAAGAGGATGGAGCTAGACCAGTGGTAGGTAAAATATGGCCCCTGGGCCAGATCCAGCCTGCGGAGGGACTTTGTCTGGCCCGCATCAGATCCCTCTGTCCTGCCTGGCCCAGGTGCCATCCGGCCCATGGCACATCCTGCCGCCCCGCAGCAGGGCTGGGATGGCTCTGCAGCTGGGCTGCATTTCTGGGCAGCCCAAAGCAGTGGCAACTCTTTCTGGCTGCTGCCACCGCTAGCCCCAGCCCCATGCTACTGGTGGGGACCCGCACACAGCTCCACCCCGGACCACCCACCGCTGATGGGCCCTTTGTGCTGCAGCCACCCTTAGTTGAAGCCTGACCTCTGCTTCCAGAGCCTCTGACCCCAAACACCTCCTTCATGTGGGGTCAAGTGGAGCCCAGCAGGTCCCACACCTGCCTTTTGCAACCACCGCCACCCACTAGGAATAACCTCCATGAGCCAGAGGCTCCCTACATCTCTGTTATTATGCAGCCGAGAGGAAAGGCGGAGGGACCATGCTCAGAGTCTCCTAGGATGGTGGCTCCGAGGAGGCATCCCACAGTGGCAGGGTAGGATGGGAATGAACAACGATGGCTTGTTATTCGCCTTCCCTTCCAGGGGCAGCACCTCAGATGTCCAGGCCCTCACAAACACCAGTGTTAGTCCAGCCCGATGGCTGGTCATCTCGGGAACCTAAGAGGAACCCTTCAGTGCACTAGTGGAGGCTTCTGAGAGGAGGGCACAGGAGCAGGGGGTATTTCTCAGGGAAGAGAAGGCAAAGGGCCCCAAGGCTGAGAACGGACTGCTCAGGGTCACCAGGGAACTGGCCGAGAAGGGGCTTGCAGGGACACAGCAGAGCCTCGCTGCGACTAAGTAGACACAGAGACGTAGAAACAAAGGTTTCTTGGGCAACACCTTTTATTTGACCTGCTGCATAGCTGGGGGAGATGCCAGATGAGCCTTTGGGCACAAAAAAAAGCTCATCTGACACCTCTCCCAGCTAGACAGTTGGTCCAATAAAAGATGTCACCAAAGAAGCCTTACTTGTTGCATATTCCCTGGACCACCGTGATGCACTACTCCAGTCTTACTACAATATAGAGGCAAAGGCAGCCAACAGGCAATAAACAGGCAAAGCTTCCACTTAGCACACTCTTGCACACCCGACAGCCACAGGCTCCTCGTTCAGGTGGCAAAACAGAGAGGAAAGATGACAGCAGAAATCCAGCACGCCGTGACCCTGCTGGTGATTCGGGTCTCGTGGAGCACAGAAAATGTAGATGGAGGGCTCAAGGCCTTGATTAGCTTTAGGACCTGGGAGCCATAGCACAGCGGTGCTCAATCTTCCAGCTGTGCAGGCAGGATCAGTGGTGCGGGCCCAGTGCACAAGTCAGATCCAGCATGGGCTCAGCATGCGGGATCAGTCTGCGGGTGTGAGCAGGCACACAGCCTGATCCCACACACCAGATACAGCCATGGAGTAACCCCACACACCAGGTCCACTGTGTACCAACACAATTTAGCATGCAGGGCTATGTCGCCCGGCCTGCAGAACTCCCCAGGGTTATCTGACAACAGAGGAGCAGCAGTTAATACTGCCACAGCTCCCCTAATGCCAAATTTTCAGAGCCATGGACAGACACACAAGCTAAACGACACAGCTGGATCTGGCCCATGGGCCAGAGACTGAGCACCCTTGCTCCAGCACCTGAGATTTGCCAGGAAGAAGCACTCCCTTCCAGCACTGCCCTGCAGAGTGAGAGCACGATTGCAATAAATTAAGGAAAGCTGGACCAGGCAGACTACCGAGGACAAAACCGATGTTCTAGACAGTTATGTTAGAAATTCAGTAGGTGACACTTAATCCCTCCGAGCCTCCATCTAGCACCTGAGTCTATTTAAGATCATCCAAAACTCCAGGAGGAGGATTAGGGTCAAGAGCAAAGGAACGGTTGGGCCTGTGTATGACCCCAGGCTCATCCTGTCTCCAAGGGTGGCCAGCACCTGCTGGTCCTGAGGCAGGTCTAAGACCCCAGCAGTTCTCTAACTCTTCGTACGCTCTCTCATCCAATCTAAAACAGGGAACCAGTCAATATTATGCACCTAAATATTTTGTAGGCTTACAGTGACTGCAGCTGCCCAAGGAAGAGGCCTTCATTACACAGGCTACAGCCAGCCCCGGAGTGAAACTACCCCTGCCTGAGTCTTTGCCAGGATCAGAAGCTACGGTAGCAAATGACAGAAAGTAAAGGGGAAAGAGGAACAGCCATTTTCCCACTGTTCTGTAGAGCTGTTTTGTATCTTGCTATGGCAATAACAACGAAGCCAGCAGTCAGCTATCTGCATTGCTGCCCAAACCCAGCCACCCTCATTGGCCACTTTCTTAGGAGCGTCTCAGCAACAGCAGGTCTGGAGGGACCTGGAGGAGAAAAGCAGCGGCAGCAGACACTAGGAGCTTTGTGTGTGAAGCTGGCAAATCGGCTTATTAAATGAGGACGGAGATGCACGGATAGATGAGAAGAGAGCAGGCAGGTCATGAAGAGCCTTGAAAGAAAGGACAGGAATTTTAATTTCTCTCACCCCCTCCTCCAACCGATGAAGAACGTCTTACATTTGAAAGCTTCTCTAACTGTATGCCAACTATAATGAAAGCTACCACCCTGAGAAACCCTTGCTTCTCACATAACTCCTGGGCCATCGTGGCTACAACATCACCCTTCTGCTACCACCACAAGTTACCAAATTAAAGTGTATCGTGTCTACATCAAAGGTCTGAAGCAGCGCAACTACAGCAGGATCCGCACGCTAACAAACACATCCGCAGGGCCTGAATCGGGAGCAATTTAGCAAGTGGTCAGTACACCTGGCAAGAGAGGACAGCATTGCAGCAGCAGTTCCCAATCTTTGCCCCACAGCAACTCGCTTCCAGCCCAAGCCTGCCCCGCCGTAATTGCATTTTTGCAAACAAGCGTCGCAATCCCCTGCTGAGCTCCGACCCCGAGTTTTGTAGCTGGTGTGTTACGGCGGGGGTGTCAAATGTATGGTCTGCACAGAGCCCCATCTTCCATCCCTTGGTGCTGGCCCTGGGTCTGAACTGACCCGGACCAGCCCCGTGGGCAGGGTTCAGGATGAATGCAGAGCATGGCACTTGCTCCAGGACACACGCTGCGCACGGGGCCAGCTCCGAGCGGTCTGAGACCAGCTCTTGCACTGGCTGCAGCAAGCACCGTGTGCAGCACGGTCCCGGGGGCGCTGTGGATGCCACAGAAGGTGCCCACGGACCCGCCGGAGCCAGCCCCTGCCACCGCCCGCACCGGCGGGACGACGACTTCAGCACCCAGCTCTAGAGCCGGCAGGGCCCCTCCAGCCAGCGCGGCGTGGACAAGACAGCTTGTCACGTTTCGCCGGCAAGAAACACGGATGCTGGACACAGATGGGGAACGCCAGCGATGCGCAGGGAGGGAGACAGGAGCACACGGCTCCTGTGACCGCCGACATGGGTGACGGAGAGAAAGATCCGCTTCTCTACGGACCGCGAGAGAAATATCTGCGTGTCTATCGATTTTAAGACAAATATCTGTGAGAAATACCAATTTCTCTATGGATTTTGAGAGAAATATCTGTGAAACAATATCCATTTCTCTGTGGATTTGGAGATCTGTGGATTTTGCGTGAAATATCCATGAGAAATATCCATTTCTCGATGGATTTTGAGAGAAATAGCTGTACGTCTATAGATTTTGGGAGAAATAGTTGTTCCTCTGTGGATTTCGAAAGAAATATTTGAGAGAAATAGCTGTTTCTGTCCAGGTTTTGTGAGAAATATTCATTTCTCTGTGGATTTTAAGAGAACTATCCGTATGTCTGTAGGTGTGGGGAGAAGTGTCCGTGTCTCGGTGGATTCTGGAAGGACTCTTGTTTCTGTGCGGACAGTGGATGCTGAGAGGTGTCTGCTCCTCCGTCTCTCCGGGGATCGGTGCACCCCCTGGTAGTGGCAGAGCTGTCCTGGGCTCACTACAGTTCATTCATAAATCAAGGGCTGCCAGGTTGTCTCATCAAGCAGCAGGGGGACGGCGGGGTGCTGGCTACTACAGCTCCCGGCATGCACCGCGCACTGCCCTTCCCAAGCGGGACGGGGACTACAGCTCCCAGCATGCACCGCGCACTGCCCGTCCCAAGCCGGGACTACATCTCCCGGCATGCACCGCCCACTGCCCGTCTCAACCGGGGTCTACAACTCCCAGCATGCATCGTGCGGTAGGCATGCTGGGAGTCGTAGTCCGGGCTAGGCTGCGCCTCACGGGGCGCGGGGAGGCCGAACTTGTGCAGTGCACTCCTCACCTGCTCGGGCCGCTCCGGGGAGGCGTGTAACAGCTCGTTCAGCTCCACAAACATCGTACGGCCTGGGCCGAGCGCCGACGACGTCCGCGTGGGGCCAAAACCCGCGCTCCCGGGTGGCCACTCGTAGGGGCATGGAACGCTCGGAAGGGCGCGGCGCTGGGTGTTGTGCGCATGCGCCCCCCGCTGGGTGATGCGGGCGGGCGCGCTAAAGCCAACAGGTCGGTTGGGCGGACGGGCGGGGAAAGCTGCAGTGCATGGACCACCCCATGCCTGAGCTGAGTGCGTTGTTTGCACCTGCCCCGGGGGGGCAATAAGTCCCCTCACAGTTCTTGCAACTGCCCCACAAAGGGCAATAATACTCAACTCCACCCCCTTGAATTCCTCTTCCTATCTGCATCCAGATGCAAGGGCAGCTGGAGACAACTTGGAGACCCCGTCCTACATCCTCTTCTTCCCCCTTCCGCCTCGTCCTGGGCTGCACGGCTGCACCTGGCCCCGGTAGTAGAGGACCTGGCCCCTATACTCAGGGTCAGACCGCTGCTGCATTTGGGGTCGGTCAGGGAGGAGGTGACCCCACGGCACGGCCTGTCGGGCTTGGCCGTCCTCATTAGGACAGAGGCAGGCAAGGTTCTTCGAGCAGATGTGCTTCCTCTTATTAAACCAACTGAGTAAACTACTCAGGTGGTCTAATAAAAGAGAGCACAGCTGCTCAAAGAAACTTGCCTGCCTATATCTTAAATATCTAAATATCCCCGTGCGCAGCTTGAAGCCATTGCTCCAAGTCCCCTGCAGCCACAGAGAAAAGCCCATCTCCATCCTCTCTCTAATCTCTCTTCAGATATTTGAAGATTGTGATCAAATCCCTCATCCATCTTTTCTTCTCTGGACTAAATCACCCCAGCTCTTCCTGCCTTTCCTCACGAGTGTTGCTTCCCAGGCCTCTAACCATTTTTGCCACTTTGCACTGGACTCTTTCCAAACTGCCCGTGCCCTTTTTGAGGTGCGAGGCCCAAACCTGGACCCGGATGATTTAGACAGGGATTATTTTGGTGGGAGCGGGGTGTTGGATTAGATGCAACCTCCTGAGGTCCCTTCCGGCCCTACTTCCCTATGACTCCGTGATATCTTAGTCCCCGCTGTACCCCATCTTCAATACCCGTTCTGACTAGGGTAAAGCTTTCTGGGCTGCTTGCTGGTACCACGCTGTCAGACAAGGAGTGGAGTAAATTGGAAGGGGACCAAAAAACCATGTAAACTACAGCCAGATTTCTCACACCTATTGCCTTCTCACATTTCACAGCTTGTTACTGTGATAACCCAGTGAAAATTCAGCTGGTAAAGCTGTTACACTACTTTCTACTTTTAGCTTATTTGCAATACTCTCAACACCTCCAGCAATACTCAGCAACTCCTCCACTGCCTTGCAAGTATCACGGAAACCATCCGGCATGCGTGCTCTCATGATGTTGTCCATATTCAAGTCCCTACACTGATATCAAAGCAGCAAATAAAGGGAAAGCCTAGAAAACAGCATAAAATACCAAGCAACCAATCTTAAGATTTTCAAGGTTATTCCCAAGTATATAAAGGGAGGGGGGGTTGTAAACTAAAAACATGAGTGTCTTTGACGTTGTGAATGGGTTGAAAGGGATCCCCAGTGATCAGGGATGTTCTAGTCTCCTAGAATTATAGCAAACAGGTTTTTAAAAAAGAAACACATCACTGCAAAAATAGCAGCCCCCCCCCACTCTCCCAATGGAGGGATTTTCTCATCTCCAGATATAACTCAGTTGTTGCTAATCGGTCCTCTAGACTGCTACGGGAAGTAATGCCGAAGTCAAGTGATGTTCTGGGTCCTCTGGAGCTCGGAAATATTAGTAAGGGGGAGTTAGGTACAAGTCGGGTGAAAGGGGCTGGGGGAAAAAAATGCAAAAAGCAAATGATAACGTCAACTCTGCTCACGTTCCCAGGAATAAATGTCAGTCCATTTAACACTTAATGAGAACATAAGGATTGCCATTTACTGGGTCAGACCGTAGGTCTGTCTTGCCCAGTCTCTTGCGTCTCACAGGGTGTGTCTATGCATGCATTAGATCTGGGTGCGGTTTATTCAGCAGTAACCTACTCAGGAGTAAACGCTCCCAGGCAGGCGTCTACACGTGTAG
>NW_005842865.1:13665-33379 GCF_000455745.1 Alligator sinensis
TGCTGCTAATGGCAGCAAACTGCGCTGCTTTCCTGGGCCCCTGCAATGGGCCCCTGCTGCCACCAGGGGGAGCTCTAGGCTCAGCTGTCTCCTGGGGGTGGGGGGGGCTGGGACAATGCTGCCTGCCCCCAGGGGGCTGCTTGCGACTGGGGCAGAGCCCATGTCCCCCTGCCCCGGCAGCAGGAGCTCCTGGCCCCGGCTCCCTGATCAGGGGCAAGGGGCTTGAAAAGAGCCGGAGGGGAGGGGCAGGTCCCAGCCCCCTGCCCTGATCTGCGGTGGGACAGCTAGCAGCAAGCCACTGGCTGGGCAGGGATTCCCAGCACCAGCCCCGCGACCAGGGAGTTGGTGCTGGGGGAGGAGGATCTCCCAGTCCCCCATCATGATGGCGAAGTGGAGGCTGGGGGATAAGGATTTCCCAGCCCCTACTCCCCTATGGAGATCTCGGAGCAGGGGGCTTGGAGTTCCCCGCTGCCGGGGTGGCAGGACATCGTCCCTGCCCGGGCTCCTGTGGCGGAGCCTGGAGCAGATTTGCTCCCAGTCAGGCGTCTACACAAGCGCTACTGCGCACTTACTCATCGCAAGTAAATTTGCTATTTGCATTGGCAGGTAGCAAATTTACTCGTGATTAGTGAGGTTTACTGCTCGGTAAGCATGGGCACTTGCTTACTGTGCAGTAAACTATGCTACTTCAAAGTAAAGCAGCTCATGCAGATGCACCCACAGTGGCAGGGAGCGGATGCTGGACGGGAGAGTGAACTGTGTCTGAGCAGGGTTTCTCCGCTATTCCTCTCTCCCTTGCAGCCTCCAGCATTCAAGGTCTGGGATGTTCTGGTTCAGAGGCCATGCCCCTTGCTCCCCCGCTCTGTAGCTAACTCCAAAGCTCGACAGCACTCGAGCTCTGTGACATAGCAAAGAAGCAGCTGGAGGCACTAAGGGAAGGGTGGGTCCAGCCCCCTAAGGTGCCAAATTTCACTCGAGTAATATGGGAGTGAGATTCGGACTGAATTTCCAAGGAAGTGGGTCTCTTTCTGTGTCAGCAGCTGGGGAAGGAGCTGTACCGCTCAGGGAAAAAGGGTACGGGCAGTGCTGCTGTTGGGGACACGGATGCCACCGTGCTATAAATGCCCCCTGACACCGCCCCTCTGCTAGCAGAGCCAGCAGCTCTCGTCTCTGAGTAAAGCGAGCGATTGCATAGGGCAGCAGACAGCTGGTTTGTTGCTGGACTGATAGTCCAGGGTGAGGGGCGGACGTCGTATCTGCCACCAGCCTGCCTAGGGCAAGCGCACAGAAGCACCAAAGCTGGTTACAGTCCGTGGCTGCTTATAGCTACAAGGGCTACGCTCCCTGTTACGGCCGGAGCCCATTGATGCTGCTTCTCGGTGCAGTGGTCCCCAGCAGGACCACCGCAGTCACAATCGCTGCCCTTGCTTTCTCTCTTCTGCACTGACGCCCCCGTCCCCTTCAGGGGTCACAAGTCCTGCATGTCCTTCTCAGACACGGTCTCAGAGGCTCAGGCTGGAGCAGGGCAAGCCACTTCCAAAAGGCTCAGGGAGGAGTGAGCTTTGCTTCCTGGCTCCTCTGTCTTGGCAAGGCTTGGGAAAACCATCAGTGAAGGAGCTGAGCCCAGCCAGCACCTATAACCCCACAGTGGTCTCAGGGCTGAGCTGCGAGGCCATCCATCTACAAGGCTTCAAGGAGAAAGCACCAGGCGAGAGGAAAGGAAATGTGAAAATGCCTGAAAACCCACCAAAGTGATAGGCAGTGTCCAGAGCTCCCAAACCACTGAATCCTGCACCAGTGCTGCCTCTCTAATGGGACAGGTAGCTAATGCCCGGCTGGCGATGAGGGCCTGAAAGCTGTCCTGCAACTCCAACCTGCAGAGGGAAAAATGGAGAGTGTCCTCCGATACTCTTCTTTATGATGGCTATGGAAGGCCAGAAAACTTTTTTAAACGTTTCTTCTATGTGTGTGTGTGTGTGTGTTTCCTATATGTATAATGTATATGTATGTGTGTATATGTGTGTATGTATATCTGTGTATGTGTATATGTATGTGTGTTTACAGTATATATAAATGTACATATACAACCACACAGACACATATACATAGTATATGTATATATATGCAAACACACATACATATATATTATACTATATCTATATAGATGAATTTTTTAAATTAGCTTTCAGGCCTTTCTTAGTCATCATAAAGAAGAGTATAAGAGGACGCCCTTCTTTTTTCCCTGTGCAGGTCATTTTTGAAGGACACATATATTTCTAATACATACATACATACACACACACATATATATACATATATACACACACACGTATACACACACACACACATATATATACATACACATATATACACACACATATACATACACATATATACACACACACACACACACATATACATACATATATACACACACACATATATACATATATATGCATATATATATACACACACATATACATACACACATATATATACACACACACACACATACATACAAATGAAAGAGGCAGCTTGTGTCTGCCCCGCATTGCATGTGTCCTGCCCTCAGCTCGACAGAGCCAAGCGGAGCTCTGCATCTTCCACCCGAGGCCTCCAGGCCAGCTCCTCTTCCAGCTGCGGTGACCAACCATTTATCCCTAAATGTACTATCACGGGTGATCGTCGATACCCGTTTTGAACGCTGTCTTGCGTGGGAGAAGCGCTGCGTAAGCAAGTACAAAGCGACTTCTCTATCCTTATTCCAATCCTCCATTAAAACTCTCCTTTTCTGTGAGCCCTACCAAAACCTTGTGAATGGGTGTGCCACCGTAGAAAAAGAGGGCCGGAAAGGACCTCCAGAGACCTCTTGGAGTCCAGCCCCATGCTCAAGGCAGCATCGGTGTCGTCCAAGGGGTAACGTGGCCCGCTCTGCAAAACTTTTTCGGGGATGGAGCCTCCACCTCCTCGAGGCTATCTGCTCCATCATAGCTCGTGATGAGACCGCTACTTATTACATTGACCACGGTTGTCTCATAGATTCATAGATGTTAGGGTCGGAAGGGACCTCAATAGTGGGGAGACAGAGGAGTACAGGTGCGCTGACTCCTTACCCCTCTCACAAGTTCTCATCCCTCTCTCTGGACGAGAGCCAAGAGCTTCCCTTAGTCCCACGCAGCTGAAGGGCAACGTGGCAGGGCTGACAATTGGTCCTCTCTGGCCTGCATGCTCACCAAACCAAGGTGCTCAGAGCCGACCCCACCAGGAAAGGTCTCATTGTCCATCCCCGCATCGCCCGTGTGCCCAAATGCCTGGGCAACGTCTTGTCCTCATCCCACTCAGCCAGTCCTACGGTAGAGTCACAGCAGCCCCCACAGCACAGCAGAATGGGTCCAAAGTAATCCCATAGACCAGGGGATCTGTCTGATCCAGCCCATCCGTTGCTGGACTGACCCCGCGTGCCAGATCCCAGGGCGCAGGAACGCTGAAGGAGGCGGGGAGCAGGTGGGACAGCAGAGGCGCTTGTGCATGTGATGGTCAAGCGCCTGATTGTGCGCAGGGCCGAGCCCAGCAGCTGAAAGACAACGCGCCTTCCCCGCGCAGCACGTGGTGCGCGCCCCAACCCCTAGTGCCTGCAGAGGTGCCCGAGAGCAAGACAGACCCCTTGGGTGAGTGTGCTACGAGGACAGGAAGGGGGACAGAAAGGGAGGGGCGCACCCCCCGCCACCGCGTCTTCCCTTAGTGCCGAGTGTGCAAAATTGCACAGGTCTCTTGTTGTGCTTGTGAAACATGCACGCACAAACACACTCATGCACATGCACTTGCACATGTGCATATACACACATACCCATGCGTGCGCACCCACACGCACCCCCATGCACACACACACACATATGCAGGCACAGCCATGTGCATACATCCCCACATGCATGCATGCACCCACATGCATGCTTGCACACCCACCCATGTATTCACACGCACACACCCACATGGATGCACACACACACACACCCCCCCACAGGTGCACACACATATACACACATCCATATACCACTGCACGGGGGAACCCCGGTGGGTGCGGGCGCTGGGGGTCTGGACACAGGAGAGCTCTGGGGTGGCCGGAGCCCAGGGCAGGGCTAGAGAAGTTCCCCAAATGTCCAGGCCTCAGAGAAACACCTGGAGTCACCTGAAGGCAGACCGGGAATCTTGTCGAGGGGAGGGAAGGGGTCAGGCCCATGCTGACAGTCCCCAGGTCCCGTGCGCCCGAGTGGGCCTGCACGTGTGCATGGTGCACATGCGTGTGCACGTCCCAGCTGCAGCAGCCGGCCTTCGTCCTTTGGCAGGCCCCAGAGGAGCGGCCGAGGAGCCAGGTG
The DNA here is from genome assembly GCF_000455745.1 of Alligator sinensis. Classification (NCBI taxonomy): domain Eukaryota; kingdom Metazoa; phylum Chordata; order Crocodylia; family Alligatoridae; genus Alligator; species Alligator sinensis. The sequence continues at coordinate 18,039 of NW_005842865.1, forward strand.
GGAAGACCGCAGAGCAGTTCGGTTGGCAGATTTCCACTTCGCCACCCTCCCAGCGCAGCTTTAGAGCATCTGCCCTCTGAGGTGCTGGGAACAAAACCCCCCGGCCGCTCGGGGAGGGGAAGAAGCCAAGAAGTTGGGGTCGGAGATGGGCTGGGGAAGGCGCAGGCACTGGCAGGGAGGAAGACAGCATCAGACACGCTGGCAGTGCCTGCCGAGGGGAGAGGGGCAGCCGCTACCTTGACCCCTTTTCCTCTCCCTAGCTATTGCCCCCTCCGCTCCCTCGCTCTCACCGCAGCTTCAGCTGGTGAATCACAGCTTGGAGCGATCTGGTTTCAAGCAGGACAGGGAGAAGAAAGGCTCCTTGTCTGGAGGGTCATGGCTCTAATCCTGTTCTGCGTCGCGGAGAGAAAGGAGAACGACAGAGTGAGAAGCACAGACCTGGTTTCTATGCCAGCTCCCTCTTTCAGCCCCCCTCGCCTGTGCCAGCCGCTACCCTGCCACAAAAGGCAGGCTCCCCTCCCAGCAAACTAACCAAGCATCTAAATTGAGTAGCTGCCCGCAGCCCGTCCGTCGGAAAGTGATTAAACAGCCGGTGAAAGCTCAGGGGTCGCTTCCCTGAACGGGAGGCAAATTCCTCAGTGGCCTCGAGGCTGTGGCCCCAGCTCCCCTCCGGTGGAAACGGGGCCCTGCCCGTCTCCAGCACGCGGGGCATCCGCCTCGTGCCTTCCAGACCCGCCAAACCTCCCGGCTCCCCAGGACCTGCTTCTGGCTCGTGTGGTCTTACCGCGGGAGCCCTATCAGGATGGTTCAATTGAAGGCAGAAATCGCGGCCATGTGTTTTATAAGCAGGAGGCCTGACGTCCTTAGGGCAGCATCTTCGCAATACAGATGGGGAAACTGAGGCACAAAGAGGCAATGAGTCCTGCTCGTGGTCCCGAAGGGAATCATAGGATCATGGAGAATCAGGGCTGGAAGGGAGCTCTGGAGGTCACATCTAGTCCGACTCCCGCTCGAGCAGGACCAGCCCCAGCTACATCATCCCAGCCATGGCTTTGTCTAGTCAGGTCTTAAACACCTGCAAGGACGGAGAGTCCACCACCTCTCCGGGGAGCCTGTCCCAGTGCTTTACTAGTTTCCCCATGAGAAAGTTTTTCCTAATATCCAACCCCAACGTCCCTTGCTGCATCCTGAGCCCATTGCTCCTTGTCCTGTCATCTGCCCCCACTGAGCACAGCCCAACTCCATCCTCTTTGCAGCCCCCCTGCAGGGAGGTGAAGGCTGCTATTCAATCCCCTTCCATCTTCTCTTCTGCGACTCAATCAGCCCAGTTCCCTCAGTCTTTCCTCACCAGTCCTGTCCCCCAGCCCACAAACATTTTCATTGCCCTCCGCTGGACTCTCTCCAATGTGTCCACATCCTTGCTGCAGTGGCGTGTCCACAGCTGGACACAGGACTCCAGATGTGGCCTCCCCAGTGCTGAATAGAGGGGAAGAATCACTGCCCTCCATCTGCGGGCAATGCTCCTACCGAAGCAGCCCAGGATGCCGGTAGCCTTCCTGGCACCAAGGGCACACTGCTGACTCCTGTTCAGGTCCTCGTCCCCTGTCCCCACAGATCCTTTCCTGCAGTCGGCCTGTAGCGTTGCATGGGAAGCGCTGGAGGTCCCAGCTCCGAATCACTTTGTGTCTCACTTTGGCCTCTTGCACGGTCTTTTGGGAGAAGCGGTTTTCCTCCCCCCCTGAGAAAGCAGGAGCGACTCCATGAATACGGAGAAGCAGAGGGCGTCTTGCAGGGATCTCCGTCGGCCAGACAAGACGAGTGATCCCAGGGGAAGCCAGCACGGATGCACCACACGCCTACCCCCTGCAGCTGGTTTCTGCCCTCACCTCGGGTCAGATCAAAAATGCCATTGAAATGGCAGAGGCCTCCACTATACAATGGCTCTGTTTTAGCCAGGGGCCGCAAACTGAACCCTGCCATCCATCCATGCCACTGAAAGTCCTGGCATATATTGTCTAGGATGCACCCGGACAAGGGTGGTACCCAGGCACGAGGTTGCTCCCTGTGGCCCTCACACAGGTGGGCAGGAGCTATTTTGCTGCGCCTCCTAGGCTAGCTCCGGGCTGAGCGGCGCCCTGGGCAGCAAACCAGCAGCGAGACCGAGAGGCACAGAAAACGGGTCACGCGGGCTCGGGTGCGAGGGTCAATCGCAGTTGCAAGCGCTTCCCACCAGAAGCCGGGCAGAGCTCCCGAAGGGGCTGGCGGCCGGCTCCGGGGCCGTCTGTCTGGGGCAGCGCGTGATGAACGAGGGCCCGGCCGCGCTGTTCCTGGAAGGCTGGCCTGCCGCCGAGCCAACAACCCAGCAAGCAGAAGCCAGGCAAAGATGCTCATCTCCTTTGTCGGAGCGGGAAACCTCCCTGCCGCCGGCTGGGAAACAAAGCTGTGCAATTTAGGGCTTGCTCGCTGCGCGGACTGGTTTTCCTCTGCAAAAGCAGGTCTCTCCGCAGCCCGGCTCGGTCCACAGCGCCGGTCGCTGGTCACCCTGCCACGGGTGCAGGAGCAGAAGGATTCGACCGTGCTTTGGAAGTCTTTCGTTTTGCTGCCTTTGATTCCTCCCCAAACCCTCCCGCTGCTCCTCTCTCTGCAGGGGCCCTTCCCCATGCCCAGCACAGCGGGTGGGAAGCCAGGAGACCCCCGAGGTCTAATCCTGGGTCTTCCACTGACTTGGTGCCCAGGGCTTAAAAATACACAGTCACCGTCAAGCAATACAAGGGCGAAGGGGAGAAATGCACCCCTGAGAACAAGATCCTCTCCCCAACGCTGCTTGCTTGACTGCTGCAAGCTCCCTGCATTGTGTGCTGGCCAAACTGCAAAATGGGTGATGGGATTTCCCTTCATTGCCAGTGCAGAAGTGCCGGTAACAAGATGCCAGCCACCGCAAAGCTCCCATCCTTTGGACAACAGCCTTTAAAGTGGCGAAGTGACCTGGGCTTTGGAGCTGTACGGAAAGGCTCCTCGGGCCGGTGGGCTTGAGACAGCTCCCCGATCACGCGTGCGACAGAGTAAAGGCTGACCGCATCCTGGACAACCCTGCCCTGCGAGGAGCGGGGTCAAACACGGCTGCATCTCGGATCCCCCGTTTGCTCTGCACTACCCGGCAAAGAAGCAATGACCGGCTCAGTGCAAACACCGGGCTTCACGTCTGAATTGCAGGACGGTTGTTTAATTTCTCCAGGCCGCGTGCGGGGCGTAAGGCTGCCAAGCAAGCTTTATAGCAACGGCGCTCAATCTTTTTTAGACACCAGACCCCGCTTCTAGGCAACGCTAGCTCCGCTATTGCTCTTTTTTTTTGACTACGGAGAGGTACTAGAGCAATTCTCCCATTGCAAAGCACTCAGGAATTCCCCAGCGGGGCAGAAAGCTTGTGATGCTCTGCAGCTGGTGAAGCACGTGTAGGTGCTGGCACCCCGCACAACGGTAGACTTGCCGGGCACCCTTCAAAGGAGCGTACGGTGCCCTGGAGCAAAACGGCACCCCGGTGGAGAATCGTTTGCCGAGGCCTGCGTTGGGGAAGATCATCAACAGCTGGTAGACCATCTCATGGTCTCTGCAGCCCCAGCAGGGGTGACCCATCTGCAGCACACGGGTCCCCCGCGGCACGGGGCAGGAGCAGGAGAGGGCAGGGAGCAGGGATCAGGCAGGGAACACAGAGCTGGGAGCAGAAAGCAGAGCAGGAGATCGGGTGGAGGGTCACTCTTTGCGGGTGCTATCAAAACTATTTGCCGTGGATCGTTGTATCGTATCATAGGGCTTGGAGGACTTTGCACACCCACCCTGCTAGTCAGCGGCGAATAACGCGCGGGTGAATAACTCGCATCCTAACAACGTTTCACGCGGGGTGAAACGACTCCTTTGAGGACTTCGGTACTGTCGAGACTTTACACGGGGACGGTTCATCACCCGTAAACCTGCCCGTGGATACCTGTGGATAAGCAGCTAGGCTCAACGCACCCATGGGAAGAAAGGCTAAATTGGCAAGGATGATGATTTGACGAGTAATTATTTAACGAACCGGTCAATTAACCGAACTCTTGAGCCTGAAAAGAGGAAGGGGCCTTTCTGCGAGGCCTGGCGAACTCGCGCTGCAGCGGGGAGGCAGCCGGCTGCTTGACTTTTTGGGGTTTAAAAGCAAAAAAAAACCCAAAAAAACACTTCATTTCAAGTTCTTTCCTTTTTTTTGTTTTTAATCGTATTTCAAAAAAAGTCGGGTAAAAGTACAAAAAAAGTCAGTCGCGTCACAGCAAAGATTTAGAAATCACAGCGGTGGAGCTAACCCGAGCGAGACACAGACAGAGCACAGACCCAACGGACACGACGCGCCGGACGAGCGTCTGGATTCTTCTTCGTTTGCGTACGATCATTGTTACGTGGTTGGTTTCCTCTGTACAACATACACCAAAGCATGCCATGGACCCGGGGGGCTGGGGGGGGACGGGACGCACGGTTATGAGACACAAGATGGGTACGTGAGGACACGGGATGCGTGTGAGCTCTCCTCCCTCTCCGTTGCCTTCATGTCAAGTTGTTCTGCAGACAGTTCACCTCGGCCTCGTCCGGCTCCCCCTTGCCGCTGTCGTGCTTGGGCGACGTGGAGTTCTGGATGTTGAAGGACTCCTCTTCCTTCGTGCAGGGTTTCAGCGACTCCTGCAGCTTGTGGGGAGCCGCCGGGTCGTCCTGGAGGGGAAAATGGGGGGGCCCAGAGGAGAAAAGGGGCGAGGGAAGGTCAGGAGGAGGCTGTGCTGCAGATGCCCTTCCCCTCCTTGAGAAAGCAGAGAGCGGCGGTACGGGGTAGCAGCAACGCAAGCGGGCGCGGGCGCGGGCGCGGGCGCGGGCGCGGGCGCTGCCTGCCCGGGGGTGACAGCAATGGGTCCAGGGGCGAGGCTGGGGGGCCCCACAACCCACAAAAAGCAGGGGCCTCTCCCCCCACGTGCTGCGGAGGTCCCCGCCGGTTCACGGGGTGCTCCCCAGCCTTTCCTCCTGCCGTGGGGTCTAATGACCACGCATCCCGCCGGCCACCGAGGCCGTGCAGAGAAGGGTTGGAGCCAGCGACCGTGGACGCAGGGGACTCGCGGCCAAAGCCCGGGAGACGGCGTCTCTCACCTCCTGGGGGCAGGTAGCCGCAGCCTCCGATCTGTGTACACCAGAGGAGGCAACTGCACCGGAGGGAGCTGAGCCCCTTGCCCAGAGCTCGTGCCAGGAGTTTGTGGCAGCCGGGGAGAGAGCCCAGGAGTCCCAATTCGTTGCCCTGCGCCACCCCGGGCAGCGGGAAGCGTTTCTGCCTCTGCCCCATGACCGAGCACCCTAGATCTGCTGGGCTGCCCCCTTAAACCAAAGGGAGATGGTTTAAGCAATGCCCACGTCTGCCTTTCAGACCTCCGGCGGCTGGGGAGCGACACCAGCTCGGCTCCGGGACGTCAGCGTTGCAAACCTCAAGCGGCGCCGCCCTCTCGCGGACAGAATCGGCTCTGCTCTACTGTGTGTCAGGAGGGCTATACTGCTGGCAGCAGAGGGAGATTCACCTGCAACTCCAATAGGGGCCCAGGGCTGGCAGGGACCTTGCTGGTCACATCAGCTCCTGGGTGACTTCTTTCCTCCTCATTAAATATAAGAGCTCTTTTTGCCGTTCTGGGGATGCACGGCGCATGGGAAGGCCAGAACAGGCTGCCGCCATCATGTCTGACCTCCTGCATGGCACACGCCGGAGACTTGCGCCGTGCTCTGCCCGGCGTGGCCATCCCGGGACCGACGGCCGCAGGGACAGAGGGGCCTGGGGTCTCCAGGGGCTGCTCAGCCTTGCGCTGGGGTGCTGTGCGCCCTGCCCCTGCCCCTGCTCACGGGATGGATATTCCCTGCGCTGGCCAGGCAGGGGTCCTATCCAGCTGTAGATGCCACCACTCCCCTGGGCAGGCCGTGCTGCCACCTCGCTGCTCCGACAGGCAACCGAAAGCACAGCCAACTCGGCAATTCACCCTCCTGCATCGGCCGCACTGTGCTGCTTGGGGCTGCCTGGGCTTCTCCAGACACAGCTGCATTGCACTGGTCAGGGGTGAAGTGTTCCCTGTAGACTCCTTCCCTTCTCCTGCGGCAGTGTGCACATGCACACGCATGTGTATGTGTATGTGCACATGCATGCACACACAGGCGTCGAGCACAGCAAGATGCCCCTGGTGCAGAGAGCTGCCCGTGAGCTGACGGTCACCCCGTCCCCTAGCTGAACCCCTGGATCCGTCCGAGCTCGGCCCCTTGCACCCATAGCTCGCTCCCGGCCTCCCCTATTGTCACCTACTCAGCCCACCCCCGTTTGCACCGGACCAGGCTTTTTAGCTGCCTTGCTGTGAAGCCCCGCCATGGTAGCAGCCCTCGTGCTTCGGGGCTCTCTCTCCTTAGCAGCCTCTTCCAGGCGGCAGGGAGAGCCCCAGCCCGGGACTGCGCTCGGGTGCGGAGCTGGGTGCACGCTGCATGGGGGAGACTGATGCCCTGGGGAGACCGGCGCCCCTGCTCCTCTCTCCTCTCCCCGGTGCCCCCAGTCGCCAGCCAGGCGGCGAGCGGCTGACGCCGGACACAGACACACGCAGACAGACACGTGTGCACACGGGGTCCGTGGCCGCCGGGGCGGGCAGGAGGGCGGGAAGGGGGCGATGCAGAGATGAGCGCAGAGCAGGCGGGCGCCAAGCGGCTGCGGCGTGGATGGGGGCGGCTTTCGACGGCCCTCGGGGCGACGGGGTCTGCTGGGAGCCCCCGCCCCAGAGCTGGGTGCTGCACCCGGGGGCTCGTGCTCACGGCAATCGCATCCGGCGTGACAGCACGGGACGACACAGCCGTGCACCCTGTCCATCAGTGGGGCCTGATCCCTCCCGGCCCCAGGGGAGCCAGGGGTCCTGCCAGCGACCCGGGCGATGTCGGAAGCAGCCCCCGGGGCGGGCGGGGGGGAAGGAAGGAAGGAAGGGGGCAGCAGGCAGAAGGGGGAGACGTGAAGAAGACGATTACCTGACAGATAATGTTATCATAGTAAGCCAATGCACGGGCATGAGGGGAGAGGTTACGGGGGGTGTCGCAAAGTGTCCTTACATTTGGGTGGGAGCCCTCGGCAATGGTGGACAGCGAGAAGTTGTCGTTGTGCAGCTCCGACGGCGTCCGGTACCTGGCAGACAAAGCGAGGGGGGTCAGTGTCGGCGGCGGTGGCCTCCCTGCGCCCCCTCCTGCCCTGCCCGAGCCCAGGGGGCTCTGGTCCATGCCCACCGCACGCCGCGGGACGCTCCTCGCACCGGGGATGCCAACCCAGCAACTGGGGACTAGGCCAGCGCAGGACAAGCCGAGCCGGGGGTCCCGGTCTTCACAGGGAGCCCCCAGGTCATGGGGAGGGGGGATCGCCCGCACGCTGTGGCTGCTGTCCACGTGAACACAGTGCATGCACACGCCTGCCTTGCACACACACACACACACACACACAGAGCAATGCTACCTGCTCTTCCCCTTGCTCTGTATCATGCACGCACACCCCCGACAGCCTGCACGCCTGCGTGCTCGCTCTCCCTCTCCCTCTCACACATGCACGCACACTTTATGCTGCACACATCTGTGCTCTCTGGCATGCACCGGCCAGCACGCACGGCAGCACCTGCACACGCTATCTTCCCATCAGACTCCAAGGCAGCGTGTGCAAATGCGAGTAGAGCAGGGTGCAGGTTGGCCGCTCCAGGTGAGCACGTGTGCACTAGTGTGTGTGTGTGTGCGCGAGACATGTGGCCTGTACACGGCAGGGGTCCCGACTGCCTCTGGGGGGCGAGAGCCCTGGGGTCCTGCTAGCGACTGAGATATCGCCCCCCTCAAAACCCTCCTCCTCCATTACAACCGTGGGGCACAGGCCTGGGAGCCAGGACAGCCTGAGGGCTGAACCCTGCTCCCGAAACGACTCTCTTCCACGACTCCGGACGCGGCACTTCCCTGTGCCTCAGTTTCCCCCATCTGAGAATCTGAGCTGATCCTTAGACCCTGGAGGATGGGGGGGAATCTGGGGCATGTGTGCACTGTGTGTACACCATGTGCGTGGACCCTGGGTGTATGGGGCATGTGTGTGCCATGTGTGTGAAGCATGTGTGTGTGTGGGGGGGGTGCACTGTGTGTCTGAGACACTTGTGCTGTGTATGAGGCATGTGTGTGCCATTTGCACGGACCCCACGTGCTTGGGGCACATGTGCACCATGTGTGTGAAGCATGTGCGCATGGGGCATGTGTGTGCTGTGTGCGCATGAGGTAATATGTATGCTGTGCGCATGGACCCCATATGCATGGGGCACATGTGCCATGTGTGTGAAGTGTGTGTGCAAGGGACATGTGTGTGCTGTGTGTCTGAGGCGTGTGTGTGCTATGTGCATGGCCCCCTGTGTGCATGGGGCACATATGCCATGTCTGTGAAACACGTCTGTGTGGGGCATGTGTGCCCTGTGTGTCTGAGACACTTGTGCTCTGTATGACGCACGTGTGTACCATTTGCACGGACCCCACGTGCTTGGGGCACATGTGCACCATGTGTGTGAAGCATGTGCACACGGGGCATGTGTGTGCTGTGTGTGTATGAGGCATATGCATGCCGTGCACATGGACCCCATGTGCATGGGGCAAGGGGGGGCATCATTCACAGCTTGGGAGGCCACCAACACTCCTGGCTAATAATTGCACTTGGCACTTTGCAAAGAGTCATTAACGCTCGTTAGGGAGCCGGCCAGCCCGGCCCCAGGGGAGCAGGGATGGAGTTGTGCAGGCCGTTGCAGTGCCGGGGTGCTGCACCCCGTTGCACCGCAGGCGGGGGGAGCCCCCAGCAGGATGCCCCATCTGCTCCGCTCCCGCAAGGGCACGCAAGGCAGAGCCCAGCTCTCGGGGTCAGGTGGGCCTAGCGGGGACCCCGGAGCTGACAGCAATACAGACACGCTAGCACGGGGTTTCTCAGCTCTGCTGGGGCATGGGGGGGTAGGAGCTGCCTTGCTGTCGTGACTTGGAGCCGGCAGGATTTGGGGTCCTCAACCCTTGGGGCTGTAAGGCTGCCTTTGCCTCTTGGGGACATGGCGAGGGGCTCCTGGCAGACACGGGTCTCTGCCCAGGCCATTTGCTGCCGGACGTGGGGTGTGCAAAGGGTCCGAGTCCGCTCACGACACCACCGCCCACCTCCCCCCATGGGTTTCTGAAGCCAGAAGAGACCGCGGCGAGCCCTGCGTGTGACGGCTCACTTTGCCCAGGCTGGGGACCTGCAGACATCCCGTGATAACCCCCAGCCCCACGCGAGCCACGGGGACGAACAAGCTTGTGTTCACAGAGCTCTTCGAGGTCCCCTCTACACGCTACAGGTATCATGCAATGAACTGCTTAATGGTACAATGACCTTGAGACCAGGAAAGTACCTATCCCACCACAGAAAGCTCCAACCAGCTATAAAGTTAGACCTTAAAAATATGTGCTAACTTTATAGCTGGTTGCTATCAAGCTTCAGTTTGCACATGTAGCGGGGTCTCCCCTGCAGCTGGGAGCCCTGTCAGCTGCCTCTGGGTCCTGGCAGCACATGGATGTGGGTGTTGAGACCCAGGTGGGTCCTGGAGCCGGGCGTGCAGCTGCCTCCGGGGTGCATGAAACCCCCAGGCCTGGAGGATCACAGCTGCCGTGCACAGGGGCACCTCCGCGGTTGGCAGCCCCTCAACCAAGGGGGTCTCCCAGGCACAGGAGCTTGTTTCTTGCCGGTGCAGGGGGAGCTGGGGATCGGGTGTGATGGGCTCCAACATGATCCCACAATCACATCTCCTGCCAGGCAAGAGCGGATCACACACTAGATCCCATCGTGTCTTAACCTGCCCATGTAGAGGGGGCCTAAATCACTAGAAGGACTTCAGGGGAACAATCACAGGCTGCCTTTCTAGGAAGCAGGGTCATCCAAAGGCTGAAGATCCCCCTCACTGAAATGCAGCCACTTCTGGGGTGGGACGCAGCAGCGGATGAACAGACTGCAACGATCTAGGAAGAAACCCTTGTCCGATGATGCCTGTGGGAGGTTCGGGGGGCTAAGAGCCCGAGCCGGGATGACAGGGATGCTGGGACGGACACCCCCGCGCTCACAAAACATCTCCCCGAGGCTCGCGAGCTGCAGAACCAGCGCCCGCCGCAGAGGATTCCCCTCCAGACAGCGCCGAGCTGCAGGGATCCGAGCCGACGTCAGGCTGCGAATGCAGCTGCCGCGATGGCAGTGGGCCCAGCCTGGAGTGTCCCCCGCTCGGGGAGCTCCTCCTGCCCGTGACGGCGGACCCAGGCCCCGCCGCCCGGGGAAATTTACTGCCTGCTGGAAGCAGAGCGGAGGGACGAGCCCGTTCCGGCTCACGGGTGCCGCTGCCCTCTGCTCCGCGCCACGGCTGCTGTCATGAATCACCCGCCGCCGCTGCCTGGACCACGGACAACCCTGCGCTGTCTCAGCAGGGCCTGGAGACCCTCTTCGCTGCCTGTCCCAAGGGCCGCGTGCTGTCCAGCTGCCGCAGCCCACCCCAGAGGTGGATGCATTTCACTAACAGGGTTTGGCCAAAGCCTGGCAAGCCTCTCTGCCGTGCCAGCGCCTGTTTCCCCCCTACGTCCGCCCTCCAGGACAAGGCAGCCACCGGCTGGGAGCAGAGGGGGCCTGAAACCAACAGGCACGGCCACCCCATCCCTTCTGCTCCTTGGGGCAAGCAGGAGGCTTCCCTCCCTCCCTCCCTCCCTCCCCGCCGGCCCCGGCTCACTTGGTCTTGCGCAGCTTGTTGTTCTCGGTCTTGAGCAGATAGAGCTTCTTGGCGAAGAAGACGGTCATCATGAAGAGCAGCAGCACGACGAGGGCGGCCGAGCCCACGGCCACGCACATCACCTGGAAGTCGGTGATGATGGACTCGCAGCGCATGCCCTTGTGCCAGATGTAGTCCTGGGTGTTGCACCTGCAACGGGACCCCGGCGGGCGGTCAGGGCACGGGGGGCCCCTTCCCGCCCCAAGGAGAAGGGAGAGGCCTGGCCAGCCCCGTGGAGCCCAGATACTGGGGGGGAAGCAACCAGCCCCGGCCCATGGGAAGGGGACACCTGAGGGGGCCTTCGCGGTGCTCGTGCTACCTGGGGCTGCACCTGGGGCTGCAGCACGGTGCCCCCTGCTCCAACCACAGGTGCTAGGCTGGGGGACGAAGAGGTCTGGGGGTCTCACGCCCTCCCAGAGGCACATGGGGACAGACCCCACTTCCCCAAGACCCGGAGCTGGGCACTGGCGAGTCGGGCAGGAGCAGCTGGGATGCCGCGGTGAGGGGCACGTCCGGCCCCCGCGGCGGGTCTGCAGCCAGAGGGGGCCCACGGTGGCCTGGGAGGAGACCCCCAGCACCCGGCCTCCCCCTGCAAGAGCCCCGCACGGCCCCAGCAAGCCATGGCCTGGCAATGCTCCCCCATCCCAGCCACCTGGACCACGGACCTGCCTGGCCCCAGCTCCTGCCGGCTCAGAGCAGGCCCCGGCTGGGCAAGCGGGAGGGTTCCCCCTGGAGGCACCGCCCCAGGTACACGGGGGCCATGCCTGCAGCACACACGTGTTCTCCCCGTGCACATGGCACGCATCTGCTCCTCTGCACGTGGGGTCCCTGCAACCAGCACGCGCATGCCCCACGTATGCAGGGTCTGTGCACACAGCACGTAACATACATGCTCCCCTTGTGCACGGTCTGTGCCATGCAGCACGCTCATGGGCTCTGTGCACACGGGGCCATGCACCGAGCATGTGCATGCCCCGTACACACAGGGCCCGTGTATGCAGTGCACACGTGTCTATGTACACATGGTCCACACATACAGCACACACGTGCCCCATGCATGTGGGTCCATGCACATGGTACACACGTGCCTCATACTAACAGTGCACACATGCCCCATGCACACATGCTTCACACACAGCACACAAATGCGCAGTGCACACAGGGTCCACGCACATGGCACACACCTGCCCCATGCACACGATTCACACCAATGGCACATGTGTGCCCCATGCACACGGGGTCTGTGCATATAGCACACACATGCCCCACACACACAGTGCACCCTTGCCCATGTGTGTATGTGTGTATGCCCCCCACCCAGCGCAGGATCCATGCAGACAGCACACACGTGCCTCATGCACATATATATACTTTACACACACAGCACACACATGCCCCCCATGCACACATGCCTCACAAACACAACCCTCACATGCCCATGCACATGGCACACGTATGCCCATGCACACATGCCTCACAAACACAACCCTCACATTCCCATGCACACAGGGTCCATGCACATGGCACACGTATGCCCATTCACACGGGGTCCATGCATGCTTCGCACCCACGTGCCTCATACACATAGCGCACACATTCCCTATGCACACGGGGTCTGTGCACATGGCACACATATGCCCCACACTCATGGGCCCACACACACAGCACACGCATGCCCCCAGCACGCAAAGCTCCCACAGCTGACAGGCCCGCTGCTGTCCTGTGGCACAGGCTGCCAGCGCTGATCCGCGGCATGGGCACATCCCAGCGTGCCATCTCGGTGGAGCGGCGCTGACCTACTTCCCGCCCCGCTGAGCAGAGCAGAGCAGAGCAGCGCTCTGGGCAGGGCGGGATGGGGAAATCCCTCACCCCGCACCAGCCAGGGCTCAGGCCACCCGGGATGCAGGGAGCCGGGGCTGGGCATCAGGAGGTCCCCGAGCACCCTGAGAGGCAGAGATGGGTGCACCGAGGCTGGGAGCCTCTGGAGTCGTTGGGAGCGGGGGGATGGACAGACAGACGCCCGAGACAGGCGCCAGGGTCTGCTCCAGGCCTGAGCTCCTCTCTGGGCATGGGTGTGTGTGTGGGGGGGGGTCCAGCACCCGCTGTCCTGAGCACCCCACCCTGTCCCTGCCCGCTCAGGCCTGGAGGAGCACCCCACAGGGGCAGCCAGAGACCGAGGGGCCGATCCCAGAGCAGAGCCGGCTCCCGCGGCCCCCAGCGTGACAGGTGGCTCTGTGGGGTATGCCAATCCCAATGCCAGGTATCCCACTGCCAGGGGGAGCATGGAGAAGCAAAAGCCCCGTGGGCCAGCGTGGGGCTGGAGGGTGCCTGGTTCTGCTGGGCCAGGGCTCCAAACTGTTGCATCCCCTCCGTGGACGCCGCGGGAGCCCCGTCTGCCCTGGGCGCCCAGCCCCGTCCGTCCGTCCGTCGGGGTCCATCGCACCGTGATCTGTCTCCCCCCAGGAGCCAACTGGCCTCATTCACCGGGGAGCACCAGGCTCGCTGCTCGAGGGCGTGGGGGCCGGGAGCAGGAGCCCAACACACAGGCGTGTGCACGGACACACACGCATGTACTTGCACAGGCATGTGTGTAGGCACACGTGCACACAATCACACCCATGCACGCACAGATAGACACGCACACGTGCACACAGACAGGCACGCAGATGCACCACACACACACGCACACAAGTAGGCACACGCACGTGCACACACACACACATGCACCACAAACATGCAAGCACACACGGGCACACACATGTGCATGTCACAGCCATGCACACACATGTACACATACACATGCAGGTCTGCAGATGCACCGCACACACACGTGCATGTGCACACACAGAGGCACATGCACACACACAGGCAAACACACACACACACGTGCATACAGCGATAGCTATGCACACACACATGCAGGCATGCACATGCACTACTCCCAAGCTCTCTACACATGCATGCACACATGCACAGCCACGCACACATGCACATACACACACACACACAGATATGTGCACACAATATGCATGTATATGCACACACAGCAAACATGCTCCCAGGTCATCTCCAGAGCGGCCAGGCCCCCCTGCAGCACCCAGCCTGCAGCCAGCCCCCGAGCCACGCCTCAGCCCGTCCCACCTGTGCCCTGGGCCTCGCCTATGGCCCAGCCCTTCTCTGCCCCTCCTGCAGCCCCAGGGCCCCACGTTCATGCCAGCACGCAACCAGCACACCCTGCGGGACCCAGGTTCCCCCTGTGGGGCTGCACCGTGGTGGCTGGAAGTAACAGCCTGGGGGCACTGGTGCCACCTGGCCCTGGGGACCCCGCCTCGGCCCGAGCTGTTCATCACGAGCAGGGCCCGGGGCCCAGCCACAGACCCACCTGGGTCAGTGCTGCACCTTGAAAAGCCCTGGCTGGCTCCCTGCCCCCTTGGGTTTAGCTGGCAAAGCCCCTTCCCCTCCACTGCCCTTCTGATCCTGGGGAGCCCTTAGGGATGAGACTGGCAGGGCAGAGGTGCAACATGGGGGTGGCCAATCCCCACAGCCCACCTCAGCCCCTGGCCGGTGGGACTTGGGCATTTTGAGGCTGCTAGGAGAGGCAAGACCCTCGGAGGGACCAGGGGCCAAGCCTTAACGAAGCCTTAATGAGGTGCGAACAGCTGAGAGCAGCCTGCAGCGACTTAGCTGGCTCCCGTCCATGTGGCTGGAGGATGCTTTGACGGTTGAAGTCAATGGGATCTGGCCATTAGCTGCCCCCTTGACCCACCCGAGGTGTCTCACATCACCCCCGCCACCAGCTCCATCCCTCCAGCCCTGCTCCCCGACTCTGCTGGGCCCACGTGCCCCCTACCTGCAGAAGGCTCCCAGGCTCTCCACCAGGTAGCACTGGCCCCCGTTGTGGCAGTAGCTGGGGAAGATGTCGCATACGGACTTGCAGGAGTTGTTGTGCCGCACGTAGCCGCTGCGGCACTCGGTGCCGTTCTCTCCTGCCACGGATGCCGGGCTCAGGTCCTTGCTGGGGTGCGGCCGGGCGGTGGCACCAGGCCCGGCCACGACGAAGGTCTGCAGCGGGGGCACGACGAAGCGACGGCTGGTGGGTTCGGCCGCCAGGGTCTTGGGCACGGCCGGGGTGGGCGCCACACGGCCATTCTCGTCCTCCAAGTCCCTGGCCAGCCCGGCGCCCCCGTCCTCCTCCTCGTCTTCCTCCTCGTCCTCCTCCGGCTCGTCCAGCTCGTCATCCTCGCCCTCCTCATCGCCGTCGGTGTAGAAGGAGGTGGTGGGGTAGAAGTCGGACTCGTCGAAGGGCGTGAAGTCGTCGTAGAGCTCGTGGAGGGACCAGGACGAGGCCTTGTCGCCCGGCTTCTTGGCCGCACCGGGGCCCCCGGCCGCGAAGTCATCCAGGCCCTCGACCCCGCCGCGGCTGTCCCCGTCGAAGAGATCGTAGTAGTCGATGTCGATGATCTCGGAGGCCGTCTGCTCCGAGGGCGGTTC
>NW_005842865.1:34808-39529 GCF_000455745.1 Alligator sinensis
CCAGCTGTTCCAGCTGCGGCCGCAGCCAGCCCGCGCTGCGCTGGCACCGCAGGAGGCAGCGGGGGTTGGCCCAGGGGCGCCACGGGGGACGGAGCTGGCTTGAGCAAGGCGGCTGGGGCCGGACAGCCCCCCGCCCCAGGGACATGGAGACACCCGCGTCCTCGGAGGCGCTTCCAGCATTGCCCGACAGCAAATTTGGAGTCAAGGAGATGACCCAGAGCGGCAGCGAAGGGGGTCGAGGCCGGCCGGCCACAAACCGAGGACCCTGGGGGTCGTCCCTCCAGCTCCACGGTGCGGCCGTGCCACTCCTGGAGATGGTTTTGGGGAGCTTGGAAGTCCGCGCAGAGCCTATTTTTATGCTCCTCCACCCACCCGTAGTCACCACCGGTCTGGCCGCACCGGGCCCAGAAAGCGGGGCGGGGGGATCAAAATTAACACATCTTGACAAGAGACTTCACGTCGCTCGGCAGCACGTGATGGAGGAGCTGGTGTCGTCTGATCTCACAGGGCTCAACCCCAGGGGCACCTCCGTCATCGGGGGGGGGGGGGGGGTGGTTTCAGAGCAGGGTCGACCCTCCTCCGCCAGGGACAGGTCAGGGGTCCCAGGCTGGTGGATCCCTCCCAGGATCCTGGTTGTAACGTGGGGGCCCTTTGGAAACGGGGAAATGGTGGCAGCGTGGAGTGGGCCAAGCTGTAGCAAAGGCCTGTGAGCAGGGCTCAACGCATGGGGAAGCAGGGCCGGAAGGGACCTCCCAGGCAACAGCAGTGTGGTGCTCCCGGAGCGACTACGTGCAGCTTCGTTAGAAAAACCTTTCTTTGTTTAACCCACGTAGCTGAGGGAAGCGGCGTGGAAATGCCGGCCAAGTGTAACCCAGCCGGCGCCAGTAACCGGGAGCGTCTCAATGAGGTGTTAACTCCCCGGCACGCTGCTCTGACAGCACCTCGCCTGCAGAGCAGGAGCGGAGAGGAGCGATGAGCGACCCCAACCACTGCCCCTTTGCAAGAGTGGGGCCTGCCGCCCCTAAACCCCACGGCGCGTGGGGCCATAGGGCCCAGGTCGGGCTTCGATGCGAGGTGCCGCGTGGCTGGCACATGGCAGAGCACGCGGGAAGCCCGCAGCAGTGCCTGCGTGAGACGGGGGCGCAGACGTAGGAAGTGTTATGGCAACACTGCTGGCTGCGCTGCCCCAATTTCGTACCAGCTGAGGAGCTTCCCTACGGGAAAAGGGGACGGATGGGCAGACGGGAGGCTCAGCCCGGGGACGGACAGGTGGAGGGAGATCCACAGCACAGAGGGACGCAGCAGAGCCCGTCGTGGGCAGGGACTGGGTGTCTCTGGGAGCCACTGGTGCCTCTGCAAGCAGGCAGGTGGCTGGCGAGGTCCCGGGGTCCTGCCTGCAGATACAGCCTGTGATGGGTGGGTAGGATTTGCACGCAGAGCTTGGGGCTCCCGCAGCCGGAGCATGCTGCAGAAACCCGGTCCCCACCCCGCGGAGCGCGCTGCAGAAACGTGCGGCAGAGCCAGGCCTGCAGCAGGACCTAGCCCCCCTTCCCTCCCCTCCCCTCCTAGGAGAGAGGCACCAGGGGCTGGCACATCTGCACCTGGCTGGAGGCGCCGGGGCCAGCTGTTTAGCTGGTGCAAGACAGAGCAGCCCCACAGACTCTCCCTGTGGCTCGGGAAGCAAGCAGGAGAGGGGCTGGGATGGGCCAGGGACCTTGGGGTCTCACTGCAGGGCAGCCCCCAGGCCCCCAACTAAAGCAGCTCCCAGGCCTGATGGTAGAGGCCAAGGGACCCCAAGGTGGCGGGGAGGGCCCCAGGCCTGCGCCGGGCTGGGGGAGGGGTGGGCGTCCGGGCTGCAGCCGACAGGCATTGAAGACGCCGGAGCCAAAGAAGAAAAGGGACGGAGAAGAAAAGGGACAGAGAGTTTGGGGGAAGGGGCCGGGGCTGCGGCACAGAGGCTGGATTGAGCGGAAGGGCAGAGGGGGGCGAGGAAAGGCAGACGTGACCCGCCTGCCAAGCGCCGAGCACTGCGGGGTCCGGCGGCAGGGAGGGGGCAGTGCCCGGGCACCCCCGGGGGTAAATGGGAGCAGGCCTGGCCCTGGAGGGTGGATCTACCAGCGTGCTACGATGAGATGTGCGTGTGTACATGTGTGCATGCATGCATGCATGCAAGAGCAGAGCGTGTCTGTGCATCTGTATGAGAATGAATGAGTGAACGTGTGTGTGTGTGTGTGTGCATGTGTTAGCATGTCTGTGCAACTGTATGTGAATGTGTGCATGTGTGTACATGCGTAAGCAGAGCATGTCTATAAGAATGTGCATGTGTGTGTACATGTCTGCGCATACATGAGCAGAGCACATCTGTGCAACTGCATGAGCATGAATGAGTTCACGTGCGTGTACGTCTGTGTGCACGTGCGTGAGAACAGAGCATGTCTGTGCAACTATATCAGAATGAATGCACGTGTGTGCACGTGTGCAAGAGCAGAGCATGTCTATGCACTTGCATGAGAATGAATGAGTGCATATGGGTGTGTATGCATCTGTGTGTGTGTGCGTGCGCGCGCGCATGTGCAAGAATAAAGCCTGTCTGCAAGCTGGTATGAGAACAAATGAGTGCGCATGCGAATGTGTGCATGTAAGAGCAGAACACATCTGTGAACCTGTATGAGAATGACCAAGTACATGTGTGTGTGCACAGGTGTGTGGGAGGGTGAGCACGTGTGCACATCTAAGTGTAAACAGGAGGGTGCACGTGCATGAGGGTGGGGGGGGGGCAAAGTCAGCAAGAGCAGGTGTGCATGTGTGCGCTCCAGGGCATACAGAACAGCTGAGCATGCTGGTGACTGGGTGTGCCTGCAGGCTCCCGGCACACGGGTGAGCAAGGGCACAGGTGCATGCACGTGCCCGTGTGTCCAGCCCTGCAGCCCTCGCGCTCCCCTGCTTTGCTGCTGCGTGAGTAGAGGCCCCTGCCCCGGCGCGTCCCCTCGCCGGCAGGAGGGACCCAGCCAGGTCCAAGTCGCCTGCGTGGACTGGCGCTCAGCTAAGCCCGCTCCACCCCGGGTCAGCGATCTGGAAGAGCGGAGAGGATCATTGCTGGTAACCCGTGCAGGGGATACCAAAATCACCGGAGCTCGTCACGGCAGACAGGGGCCGGCTGCGCAGACCGAGGTGGGGCGCTTGCTACTGAGCCGCACGCATTTGTCTCCTGCAGCCAGGCATCCAGGAACGGAGAATGTAGGTCATACTAGCGCAGCCGAGCCAGCAGCCCAGAGGCAGCGGATCTGGAAGGGACTTGCATGCAGCCAGCCGACCGCAAGCGGCTGCAGCTGAGGAGCAATGCCCTCCTTGGGCGGCTAGAAGCAGATGGGATGTCACCCTGTTAGGAGATCATCCCCATGTCATGCACCCTGTGAGGAAGGGCTTGGTTAAGGGGTGCTTAATACCATTATTGGCAATCCCTGCATGGGAGGAGGATCTCTACTGTGGCTCATGGATGGGTCTTCAGGTGCCTGAAGGGTCCAAGCTTTGAGCCACAGGCCTGGCTGCAGAAGCTGCAGGTCTTGGCACAGGGGGAGCAGGGTGCAGGCTGGGTTCCCTTCTCCTTTTCCTTCCTCCGCTCTCTTCTCTGCATCGCGGGGGAAAGGTTTTCTCTCGAAAAACAGCCGCTTGGTGGAGGTCGCAGTGCCACTGGAGCCAGTTAGCAGCCAGCTCCTT
The DNA here is from genome assembly GCF_000455745.1 of Alligator sinensis. Classification (NCBI taxonomy): domain Eukaryota; kingdom Metazoa; phylum Chordata; order Crocodylia; family Alligatoridae; genus Alligator; species Alligator sinensis. The sequence continues at coordinate 38,526 of NW_005842865.1, forward strand.
CCCATGTCGCCATCCGTCCCCGTGTCCTGGCACTGCTTCCTTTGGTGGCCGCAACTCTTTTATGCTGCCAAAACCAAGTCAGGCCCCGAGCACGTGCCCAGTCGCGCCTGTGTGGTCACCCACGGGAAGGCGAAGAGGCTACTTGATAAGGACCGTGGTTGGGAGGAGACTTCTCGCAGCTCTTTGTGGTCCAAGCACAGGCAGGGGGGTAACAAGGCCTGACCCCTGCCCCTGGGGCCGCTGGTGTTTGTCACCCCCGTGCCCCAGGAGCTGGCACGTCCCAGCAAGCAGACATTGACCCCGTACCATTGGATGCAGGATGCTGCAGCCCCGGGAAAGCCTATTTCCTGGTCCCATTTTCATGGCTTTCCTCCCCCAACACCCGGGAAACACAAATGCAGCATGAGGATCCGGAGTTTAGAGAAGACCAAGGGGGGATTGAGTAGCAGCCTTCACCTCCCTGCAAGGGACTGCAAAGAGGACGGAGCTGGACTGTTCTCAGTGGGGGCAGATGACAGGACAAGGAGCAATGGGCTCAAGTTGCAGCAAGGGAAGTTGAGGAATTACTTTCTCACTGGGAGGGTAGAAAAGCACAGGAACAGGTTACCCAGAGAGGCGGTGGACTCTCCATCCTTGCAGGTTTTGAACACCTGACTAGACAAAGCCTTGGCTGGGATGATGTAGCTGGGGCTGGTCCTGCTTGGAGCAGGGGGCTGGACTAGATGTGACCTCCTGAAACCTGAATTTTCTATGATTCTGTGATCCGGGCATCAGAGAAATCACACACTGAACAGGAGTCAGCAATGTCCTAGCATTGCAACACGCCCCAAACACCCGACCGGGATGTATAACAGGAGAGCTGTGGGCAAGAAACATGCAATAGTCCTTCCGCGCTGCTCAGCACTGGCCTGCAGAGCCGGGCTGGAGGCCGAGAGGTTGCACCGTGCTTCAAGAAGGGTGCGGACCAGCTGGAGACCGTCCAGGGCAGAGCAACAAGGGAAAGA
>NW_005842865.1:39560-50549 GCF_000455745.1 Alligator sinensis
CATGAGAAAAGCCTGACGGGACTCAGTTTGGTCTAGGGAAGAGGAGACATTATAATAGTCTTAACTATGTCAAAGCTCTTGCGAAGAGGCAGGTACTGAATTGCAATCTGTGTCTGCTGGGACTGAGACAAGCTGTCAGCCCCAGAGCCTGGAAGTCAAGGTCCCTCCTTTGCACTTGGGTTCCCTGGTATCTAGCTGCCAGCTGGCTCCAGATCCAGGCTGGCGGCTACAAGGTCAAGACCACGGGGCTTCCCACGGCGATGCAAGGTCACGTGCAGGCATCACCACCAGGGCCCTGGCCGTGCAAAAGTACCGCAGTCCAGCAGTGCCCCATCCCCCTGGGCCTGGGAGGGAGATGCTGGTGCAGGTGGATCAGGACTGTCCTGGCCCCACCTGGCCATTTCCTGCTGGGCCCCAGGCAGGGCCGATGCCCCCAGGCTCCCGCCTGGGCCCATTGCTCTGCAAGGCACAGCTGGCAGTGCAAGCCCCAGCCCCATTGCAGAGGGGGAATGCGTGAGAGCAAGCCCCACGCTGCTCCCTCGCTCCTCGCAGGGGCAGCAGGGAGATGCCTAGAGAGGTGCACACTAGCAGTGCGTGTGCAATGACAGTCGAGGGGGTGCTGGGTGGTGGGCACGCAGCGTGGACTGGCCCAACCACGTGGCATTGGTGCAGCAGAGCTATAGGCCAGGGGGGTCCACTAACACCCATAATACCCATACCGTTAGCTGCAACGTGCACACATGCACGTACACACAGTGTCTTGCTGTGTGTGCACGTGCATGCCCTCTGCACCCACGTTACACGTGCATGCAAGCTCTTAACTTTTGTGTGCATGCATATATGTGCGCACACACAGACCACAAAGCGTGTACTGGTGTGCACACGGGCATGCAAATTCCTCTTTGCAGCGTGCTCCTCCACCAGCCCTGGAAGTGCAGCCGCCACTAAGGCCGAAGGCTGAAAACCTGGGCAGCTGGTTGCAGGGCAGCAGGTGGGACACGGGGCTGCCACCCTGGTGCAGAAGAGGGAGGCACATGGGGCTGGAGGAGAGCCCGGGGCTCCCCCAGTCCATGGGGGAGCAGAGACCCACTCCCCAAGCACGAAATGGGCACGTGGGCTCAGCCCAGCTCAGACGGGAGCATCCCCCAAGCCTTGTGCCAACACCGCGCTCTCCTCCCGTGGGCTCCAGCTCTCCAGGAGTGGCTTTCATGGCTGGAGACACCTGTAAAGGGCCTGACTGGCACTCTGGAGACTGGTGCTTCCTTCAACGGGACCGAGACCCGTCACATTCAGCGCGCGCAGAGTGGCCTTCCCGCCTCCACCACCCTGGGCTGGATTCGAACCCAGGTCCTGGGGGCAGGAGGCTCCGGGCTCGGTTGCTAATACCACATCAAGGGGGTTCGGCCTGGGGTCCTGGCTCTGCTGCCCGGAGTAGGGACAGAGCCAGAGCCCCGATGGTCCCTGGGGGACACCCCCCATCCTCAGGCTGTTCCCAGCCCCGCGGAGGGGCTAGCCGGCGCCCCCCACCTCCCGCGGCTGCTCCAGGAGCCGCGCGCCTTCGCTAAGGGCTGCCGCGGGCTCCCTGCACCCAGCGCCGGCGCGGGGAACAAGCCCGGCTCTGTCTGCTTTGATACTGGCTTTCAAAAGGGGATTGAATGGGGCTGCACCTGCTTTACATTCCCCAACTTCCGCCCGCCCCGGCATGAATGTGCTCCCAGGCTCCCAGGCCCCGTGCACGTCTCCGGCTGTTTCCAAGGGGACTGGCCGGGAGGGGGGCTTGGCAGGGCCTTGCGCCTGGGCCTGGCCACGGCAGAGGGGCCCGGCGCACAGGCGCTGGCGGACTGGGGACAGGCCCCCACATCCTGCCCTTACCCCATGGGCTGCAGGAGATGGGGCTCCGGCTGCTCCATGCTCGCTGCCGGTTACTTTTACCTGCTTTAGCCTCATGCGGGGCTGGACGGTAAAAGTCTTGCTGCTCACGCCCCAGGATCAGGACCGGGGCTCCTGGACCTCGAAGGAGTGGGGACCCAATGCCCCTGCACTGACCAGGCGCCCAGATCCTCGGACCCTGGGCCTGAACGTGCAGGAAGACCAAAGGCAGATCGCTGCAGAGGGGTGCCGTCATCCACGGCGTGCTGCACCCATGCACGGCACCGGGGTCCCCAACCAGAGCCCGGAGGATGCAAAGGCTGCTCCGTGCGTGGCCATCCCAGGCCCGCGTGTTCCCAAGCCTCACGGGAGCAGGGCAGGTGGCCGCATCTGGCCCAAAGGAAGCTGCTGCAGGGACAGGAGGAAAAGCAGACATCGGGGCTCCCTGATGCACCCAGCTGGGCACCGGTGGGACCTGGTCCGTGAACCCGCAAGCACGGCATTGATGCCCTCTTGCTAAACACCCCGCTGACGCATGGCACCTTTGTCCGGGGATCAAGACAGGCAGCTCCACATGGGCGCAGCTCCCCGGTGGGTGCAACGCACCCCGTGGAGGAACTGGGCGAGCGACACTCGTGCAAGCTGCATCGTCGCATGTGTCCGTGCCTTGCCCCAGGGCAGCTCTCTGGCCCTACTTGTCCCTTGGGGAATGGGGCTGCCCTGGGGAAAGGGGATCCGTTATCCCGACTGCTGGGAAACCCCCAGGCTGGGTCTGTCTGGACACGGGATTTACCCCCTGCCCCAAAGGGACAGCCCCCATCGAGGGTCCGAGCACTGCACACCTGCATCGGCTCCTGAACACAGAGCAGGACTGTGGAGTCGGGGGCACACGGGGCTGGCAGCGAGCTCCAGGGGTGACGTCTTGTCCAGCCCTGTCCAAACCAAATCCTCCGTCCGACCTCTGAGCAACACGGCCAGCAGCCCAGGTAACACGATGCAGCACGCTACATCATGCCAGCGCATGTGGTCACATCCCGGCCTCACTCACCCAGGGCTGCAAGGTCGGGCACCGCTGATGGAGACGAGGTCCCTCACGCCTGTGGCTTTGTGTTCGCTCCCGGCTGGGCCACAAGCAGGGCTAGACTCATGCACCAGCCTCTTCCACTTCATTCCTAGATGGGGGAAAGTCGGCCGTTAGCATCCAGTATTTTCCTTCTGTATAGCGACCTCTACAACGTACCTGATGCAGCCCACGTGGGGAGACCAAGGGGCTTTGCCCACGGTTACCCCGCTGTCGGTGAGAGCAGCACCACGCAGCACAGCCCAGGGAGACACCCCCTCCCGGGCTTCCCTCGGGCCCTGATGTTATACGATGCCGCGAACCCCGGTGAGGGGTCCAGCCACGGGAGCAGACCACGGTCCAGCAGCCGCAGCCACGTGCAAGCCGGCAGGGACGGCACGGACCGGCAGGTGCTGGATCTCCAAGCCAGGAGCGTTTCTTAGCGGCCGCAGCAAACCCGAGAGCTGTCGGATCGCGCCAGGACAGGGCTGGCCAGCCGGTCAAGTGAGCTGGTCAAAGACAATGGCAATTTTACAAAAAACCTACATTTTTCTGTAGTTGGCTAGACAGAAGTCGGATTTTTTAAATTGCTTTTTGACACATTTCTTCATGGCAACTTTGCATTTTTCCCGTGTATTATTTGGACCTATTGGCTATTTTTTTAATCATTCTTGACCAATATTTGACTGGCCAAATCCCCAAGCCCATGACCGGGAAACAGAGCTAGAGCTCTGCATCAGCAGGCCACCGGCGCGCCCCCTCTCCAAGGGCTAAGCAGAATCAGCCTTCGCTCCAGCCTCGGACGCCCAGGTCCAGCACCGAGCTCTGCCCGAGGCGACCCCGCGCAAGCCCCTCGTTGTCTGACCGAGAAGCTGGGGAAGGGCCATTACCTCCGCTCGGCAGCAGGTTGGGGGCTGCGACGGGAAGAAGAGCCGGGGCTGAGACTCTTCTCCCCCGGCTGCAGCTCAGCAACCTGCCCCTCCGCGGCCGACCCTGCTCTCCTGCCTCTCATTCGTCTCAGGCCCGAGGGATGGACCTGGATGGTGCTTTATTCAGGACTTCCCCACCTCCATCTCTCCGGCGCCTGCAGGGACCCCAGCTCCGGTCCCCAAGGAGTCACACGACACAGCCAGCACGGTCCCCACCAGCCAAATAAATGCAACCCCCAGCTCCCTGCCCCCAGGCTCCCCGACTTTCACCCCCAGGAAGGGCACTGTACTGCAAGCTGAGGTCCGTGCTCCAGCTGGTTTGTAGGACCAGAGCTGTTTAAATTGCACGGAAATGTTTGCCGAAACCCAGGCACGACGTCTGGGTGAGGCGCAGTGGAACCGACTGAGCAAAAGAGACGAGGAAGCGGCCGCCGCATTGCAAGGACCAGCTGCAGGGAACGAGCCAATGGCCTGGGTGGCTGCAAGGACTAGATTAACACAAGCAAGCAAGGCCTACCCCACATCAGCCCAGCATACCTCTTTGCAGCACCTCGGAGCTGGATGGTGATGCCTCCGTAACATTCATCACGCCACCAGCAGGCTCCTTGGCTGCTGGGGTGGAGCAGGGCAGCTGCTTAACGAGCCCGGAGCAGGAGGGAGGAGAAAGCCGAGCTAGCAGAGGAGGTTGAGGAGGGCAGAACGTGGACACCTGAGCTGGAAGGTGATGTCTCCGTAACATTCATCATGCTGCCAGCTAGCCCTTTGCCTGCCGGAAATGCAGCTACTTCTCAGGTGGAGCAGGGCAGCCGCCTAATGACCTTGAGCGTGTCCCATCCAGCCTGGTACCCAGAAGGAAGGGCACCCCCCCCCGGGCTGCACACCGAGGACACAGCCGGTCCTGCTCACCTGGCAGCTCCTGCGATGGGGGAAGCTGCTCACCTCCTGCAAGAGGCAGCAGCAGCTGCAAGTCACCCTGCAGGTCATAGGCCCGGGGGCAAAGTCGTCTTGCCCCCAGGCTGCTCAGGGCTGCAGACTTCTGCACCTGAAGCCTCCTCGGGACAGCTGTTAGCCCGTCTCGAGGGCTGCAGGGTGGCCGCAGGGACCTGGGACTCAGCACGCTGGCAGAACAGGAGGGGCTAGGGCTCAGAGAAGGGGCTACTCGGGACCCGGGGAGGCGTGCGTATTGGGAGACACAAATGCAAGACCCGTCCTATATCAACCCTGTTTCACGATGCACCCCCAGCCCACGTGGCCCAGGCGTCCGTGCTGAAGAGGAGGGCAACAGCAGGGCTCTTCCCCACAGTTACCAGCTCAGGGCCAGGGCAAGATTTACAGTGGAGTCACAGAGCCGTGGGGCTGGCAGGGAGCTCCAGAGGTCACGTCTGATCCAACCCTGCCCGGAGGCAGCATCAGCCCTGTCCAAACCAGCCCAGACACATCCATCATCTGAACTCTTCCTAAAGCTACTGTCAGCCCTGACGCAGCACCAGGCATCACATCCGAGCCTGCTCCGGGGGAAACAGGGGGACCGCAGCAGCCAGCGTCCTGCTCCTATAAAAGGTTGTTTCTAGATGCTCGAGAGAGACAAGGCAGAGGACGTGCCCCCGCTGCAGAGGAAGGCAAACCCCCCCCAGCCTGTACTTACCTGATCGGGGGAAACCCCTCCCTGCCCACTATGCAGCATCGGTCTGATCCCGAGCACAGGGGCAAGACCCTCCGGAGTTGGTCATGGTAGCACATAGGCAGAACTATGCCTAGATTAGCCCTAAAACAGTGTCTGGGGTGCATTTTAACCTGGTGCATTTGACAGCAAAATGCAGCAGGAGGCAGCTGCAAACGGGTCGTGTGGACTGATTAGGGCCCAGGTAGTAAGAGCTGAGCTGTGCGCATCCGGCCAGACCCTCGCGTGGAGCTTCTGCCGCAAGGGGAGGCAGCGCGGGGTCCCAGCAAGGACCCTGGGCCCTCCATTAGCCAAATGTCTCCTGAGAAGGGTGCAGAAGAGTGACCCCGGTGAGCCCCGGGAGCAGGCAGGGAGACTAGTAGAGCCCTCGGGGAGGTCCCCGGTGCTAGACCGCAGCGTGGCAAGGGGCTCGCTGAGAGGGGGCACTGCTATGCATGCCGCACGCAGCCAGGAGGGAAGTGGCTGGATAACGAGTGACACTGTTCGCCCGGGCTGAGGAGAGCCCAACGGGGCATGGGTCATACTGGAGACTGGAGCTCAGGCTGCTCCCCCTGCCCCATTCGGCTCAGCAGCTTGTTGCCCACCGCACAGCCATGTGCTGCTTAAATCCAGGTATTGGCATGTGTGTGCATGCGTGTGCAGTGGGGGTCAGGTGTTGGCATGTGCACGTGTTGGATATTAGGGGGACTGCATGTGCATGTGTGCGTGAGAGAGGTATTCAGGGGGTGTTTGTGTCAGGTATTGGTGTGCACGCGCGCATGTACTAGAGGTATTGGGGATGCGTGTGTGCGCACATGCTTGAGAGAGAAGTATTTGTGTGTGTGTTTATGTCAGGTATTGGGTGTGTGCGCATGCACACATGCATATCAGCTATTGTGGGGTGCATGTGTGCAGGCGCATGAGAGGTACTGCAGGGTGCATGTTTGTGTCAGGTATTGTGTGCGTGTGTACACACAGGGGGAGCTTGGACACCCCACATCTCAACCAGTCACCCCAAGCTCCAGGCATCAAAGGGGGCTGGACTCGATGATCTTCTGAGATCCCTTCCAGCCTAATGTCTGTGAAACGTGTGAAGATGAGATAACGATTTTCTGGGGCGAGTTCCCCCCCCAACACTTCCTTTCTCGACAGCAGGGACTGGGTGCAGGAAGGGGCGACAGCAGGGACTGGGTGCGAGGTTCGGGGCTGGGGGCAAAGGTGGGAAGGACAAGGGTAGGCAGCCGGGCTAAGAGTCATGGGTGCTGGCAAAGACCCGGCGCAGTCGTAACACGTACGGGCCTTTTTACTGATGCATTTACATTTCAAAGCAGAACCCGCAAGGGGCGAAACTGGAATAGTTGAGAAGAGGCAGACGCTGAACACAAGAGACATGGCATACGTGCCGGACACGAAGAGCATGCCACGGTCATGGCACCCAACAGGGAGAAGAGGGTGCAGCCTGCCTAGAAAAAACCCAGGCAAAGATGAGGCCTGTGGGATCTCCTCCTCACGTGTCCAGATCTGCGAATCCCTCAAAGACTTCCCAAATACCCGGCTGCAAGGAGATGCTCTGCCCCCAGAATTACAGATCTATGCAAGGCTGCTGTATTTTTTTCACTAATTATGTTGCATTTGCAGTTAAGTTGTGTTTTAGCTTAGGCTAAACACAGAACAGACTATTCTTGTTTCGGATTTTATGACTTTGGTGCCACCACCTGAATTGAAGTCTGGTAACAGGCAGGCGGAAGATGAAATAAGACTGGGAGAAACCCAGGGACGAATGGAGGGTGAACAAGCGGCAGGAAACCAGTGCATAACGGTGATCGGTTTGCACGGCTGGCATTGCACTAATGAGTTTCACACGTGCGTGTACACACGATTTGCGTTGGTGGATTCCTGGCGGGCCTCTCCTGATCCTGGAGAACAGGGGACGAGGCAGCCGCTCAGGAAGGTAGGGTTTGGCCAGAGGGAGGTGGGCAAGCCAAGGGGCAGCAAACCCACGTCGCAGGACGGCAGCCTGCTGGCTCGCTGACTGACGCACGCTTGGGTTCAGGCCGTCAGCAGAGGAAAAGCTCCTCTTGGTTCACCCAGTGCCCACGTTTTTCAGCTGCAGCGGTAACTCGGAGCATCCTTCCACTTCCCCGAGGGATGAGGTACAGGGTGGACCCTGCTGAAAGGCATCGAGACGGGACAACGGGGAGGCAGCTGCCGGTCTCGGGCTCTGGCCAGACAGGGCTTCCAACCCTTGGAAGATGCCGCTCTGGAGCAGACATCTGCCGTTGCCACAATCCACGACATCTGCATCCAGCTTTTGGGGTATGGACAAACTGCAGGGCACCAGCTCTACATCCCCCCCCTTCCCTGCTGCCTGCGCTTCTGTCGCTGCAGCTCTACATCACCCCCCTTCCCTGCTGCCTGCGCTTCTGTCGCTACGGGAGCAGACAGACATAGCTTGGGAACTGTAATGGCTTACACTGGTATCATTTGATACTGGTATAATGGTTACATCTACCTCCACCCTCAGCAAGAAGCTGGGGTCAGGCCTCGAGATGCCGCCCCGCTAGACCCCTACTCGCTTCGTCTCATCTATCATGCCACACGGTTTGATTTCACCCTTTCCATTAAAAGCTGCTGATCTGAAACGTATCGGATGCACCTGAAATGCCCCCACTGACCCAAATCGCTTGGACGACCCCCAGCATGTGGGGGTAACACACTCAGCGCTCGCATCCAGCGCGTGCTAGACAAGGCACCGCTGGAAAAGAGCCCGCTGTCTGGGTGAAGCTGGCGCCAGCAGATGCAGGCTCTAGCCGCGCGCGCGCGGATCCAACTCCCGACAAACTCCGCAGGACTCAGTTTTGTATAAAAAACTTTTTTTTTTTTAATTCCACAAAATTGGGTGGCTGCGTTGCAGGAATAAAACCGGCCCTATACATAAGATCAGATGAAAAAGTCACCACGCGGGTTATTTATAGAGGAACACAGCAGTGTGAAGAATTCAGGTACATCGTGAGGAGTTAAAAAAAAAAAAAAAAAAAAAAAAAGTCTCCACCTGGATCCTTTCGATTTGAAGTTGATCGCACTAAAAACAACCTGAGCTTATTCTAAACCGGCCCACGGCCTGAACCAGGAGTCCACGCTCACACTAGGGACGCGGAGGGGATGGGGAACATTTGGAACGGGTTTCCTCTGGGAAAGGTGGAGGGTGGGGAGGCCCTGAGCATGCTCTCTCTGCTAGGCACTGCAGAGTCCTCGGGCTGGACCACGACCAGTGTTATCCTGTGTGCTGGAAGGGACCAGGCTGCAGACATGGATGAGCAGGTAGATCATGAGCCCCAGACACACCTGCACATTCAGGGCCTGGGGAGTTCCCTGTGGATGTTCCTAGGGGATGAGCACACCGGACTTCTTCAAGGCCGATCCTCTTTACTTTAGGAAACAAATGGCTCTGGGTGTTTCGTGCCCCTTGGGAAGTCTCTCTCTTTTCCCTACAGGTGAAATGCCTTCTGGCCAAGCTTGGGAACACAAGCCCTTTGCACGTGTGACCTCCGCAACCCACCCTTGAAATGCAACATGAGGGACCCTGGGAGTTTTGGCAAGGGAGCTCGTCAAGAAAGCTCTCCCGGGAGGGAGAGGGCAGAAGACCCAAGTTGCACAGACAGCAAGAGTTTTATGTCCTTCTGCAGTCAGTAATGGCACACACTAGGATCTGAGTCTGGCCGCGTCAGCACATCTGTGTTGGGGCATTTTGTTTCTCCCCCTCCCCAGTCCTTGCTCGTGGGCAAGGATCCGGCTGCCGACCCCTTTCTCCCACCACAGCCCTGCAGACAGTGGAATGATAAAGCTCGGCAAGTGGAGGGCAAGGGGTGAGCAGAGGAGAGAGGGGTCTCCTGCCTCCGCGCCCACTCCGGAAAGAAACTTTAGAAGAAAAAAAAAAAAAAGGGGGAGTACCGTGTTTACTGAATTCTGCCCACCCGGCTGTCTGCAAGAGGTAGTTGTGGCGTTCACGCCCCAGCCATCCCAGCCCCAACCCATATGCTAGCGCTTCATTGCTACCTACTTTTTTTTTTTGTTCATTTTTTAAAGGAAAAACAAAACAAAAAACGTATATGTTCCAAAAGAGGGACTAAAAACCTGTCTTTAATTCCTCGGCTGGCTACTGGTACTGAACTACTCGAAGGGACGATGCTGCTACCACCCTTCCCTCCTTCCAATTCAAACACAAAATAAAAGATAAGCTGGAGCAGGAAAGCTCAGGTCAGCGAGTGGTTTTCTTCTAATTGATTCACTCCCAGCTCCATTCGCACTGGATCAATATTTCCTTTAATAAGTTAGCGAGGAGCCCTGGGGCTCAGCTACTGCGCTTAACGATTATCTACCTGTAATGAACGTGGTCAGCAGTCCTGCAGTTCCCGCTGCTGAGCAGTGGAAAGAGGAGCTCCCTCCCTCTCCCACACCTGCCCACACTCTGGTTGCTGCTGTTCATCTTGACGCCTCGCTCTTTCCACCTGGAGAACCCAGAATGTCGAACGCCGCCACCTGCAACACCCAGCAGCATGGGGACACCCCGCCTGCTCCATCACAGGATCCCAAATGTAGACGGGGTGGAGGCAGCAAGATGAAAGAGAACCAGAGCGGAGCAGTTGCTCCAGAAGGAGAACAGACCAATGCACACAGGCTTCCTGCCAGCAACACGGAGGCACTACTGTCTACTGCTCTACAGCTTCAAAATGAACCCTCCTCAAGGGAGTACAACTAAAGAATGCCAGACTACTAGGGTGCGCGTGTGCAGGCAGGCTGACTGGAGGCAAAAAACCCTAAAAGGAACAGAAAGAAACTGAGGAATCCATTTTTGGTCACCACTGTCTCGGCTCTGGGCGCTCCGTGCTGCGGGCTCAGTTAGGGGGCTGCGGAGGCCGGCGGTGCTCCCGCGGCAGGGGCGGTCACCCCTTCAGCTGGCGGTGGTGGCTGCTGCGATGGAGGTGGATCTGGAAGCAGAGGGAAGAGAAGTGGTGAACACACCATGAGCTGTTGAAGACAGACGCTTGTCGCGTATACACGCACAGACACTGCTCTCCAGGGGAAACGGGAGGGTCTGGTGACCCTTCCTCTGTCTCCGATTAGCGCACCTGCTTTCACAGTCTTTCTTTGCCCTCGCAGGTCTGCACTGGCATCAGTGCTCACTTGCAAGGCAGGGAAGTATTATCCCCTAGCCAGCGTGAGCAGCAAGCAGATCTCATCCCCACCAGACTAGCACTCCCTGCCTACAGAGCTGTGCTCAGACCCCTGACACATTTCTTGCCTATTTAAAAGCACTTAACTATTTTCATCTCCAGAGCCTATCCATACAGGCTCAAGATGTGCACGCAGCTACAACACACAGGCATCTGTACATGTGGCAGAGAGGGAAAGAAAAACAAGGGAGGATACAAAAGGACAGCTCCCGGGCAGAGCGATTGAGCACAGGGAAA
>NW_005842865.1:50580-57460 GCF_000455745.1 Alligator sinensis
GGGATGCTCACTACAGGGAAGAAGTCAGCAATTGCAGCAAGGCAGAAAAGGCTCGGGATGTCTATTTAGTACAGAGGTGGCAAACCCAGGGGTGGTGGATGTTAACAGGGGAGAAGGACAGGGGGAGAGAGCATCAGAGAAGGATGGAAGCAGCACAGGAACGAGAGCTCCCTGCAACAGCAGGCCTGAGGAATCACAATCCTTGGCCGGCAGAAACCGTGGGGTCAGGTACCCCGCTACAGCAGCTATTCGCACAGGCTACCTGCTCAGGGGCATAAACGCTGCCAGGCCAGTGGCAGCTCGTACGGCCCCGTGTCTGGTTCGAGCTAGGGGCCAGGATGACCGGCTCATGACGAGGGAGCAAGAACCCCAGGCTGGTACAAAGCCTGCTTCTTTGGCTTATGGGTAGCTCCAGGGTGCTGGTTTGCTCAAGTGATCCTGGCACAAGGTCTAAAGACTTTGGGGCCAGATCTGCAGCTGGGGAAATGGGGCTTGTGGTTCATCTTCTGTCCAAGGCATGCACATTTGCATTAGCTCTTGGGTTTTTCACTTCTTCCCGCAGACAGGTTCCACAGGGTTAGTTTTTCTGAACTGCATTAAAAAAAAACAACCTAAGGCCCAATCATCTAGGAATTCAGCTGTAGCTATTTCTCAGACCCCCTTCCGAGAGCTATTTTAGATGAAACGGAAAGTGGTTTTAAAGGCGCTGTACTCGCCATTACAGCCCCTACAAATCAGAAGTGGACAACAGCATGTGGCAGGAGTGGGGTGGGGGGAGAGGCAGGTTTAAATCTTCCAGCAGACTGCTGCAGACATCCCCAAACACGCAGCTCCGACAGTCCCCGCAGAAACAAAGGGGCATGAATGACAACCAATCACTTTTCTAGTGACCGTGAGACAAGGAACGGGGAAGCAGAGCCACTTACACATGCCGTTCGGAGCTGCGAGGGGAACGCGAGGTCCGATGATGTTTCCCGACATGGGCGGCATGCCCGGGGGTGCAGGGCCACTGCCTGGCGGGTGGATGTTGGCAGACACGCTTGGCATCATCCGGCCCGGCACGGGCTGCCCAGGTATCATCGCACCGGGTCCTGGCATCTGACCTGTGGAGCGTTAGAGACAGAATACGATGAAACTCATCTGAAACACTTGCACGAGCTGAAGAGAAAAGCAGTGGCCTAACCGCTCTCCGGGCAGAAAGAAGCACAGACAGCTTGCGCGCTTGCAGCCCTCTCCCTGCACTCCAAGTGCCCCCCGCGACCGTCCCAGAGGAAAAGCCTCCCCCCTCCCCACTCAACACACTGCTCTCACGAGGGACTGCAGTGTGCTCGGACCGTGCCCAAAAACCATGACTAAACAGTGGCTCCTAAGTGAGCCGATAACTCGATTTGGCTGGAGGCTGGGTAAGAAGCAGCTGCTTGTGAACTTCATGAAGGTACAAGGGACTGACTGCATTGGAAAAACCAGGTTTCCAACAGCAAAGCCCTTGGCCACTGGACTAATGGCTTCATTTAATAGCAGGAGGGAAGCCATGCAGCTACAAGTTGCACTGTGCAGCAGTTGCAGTATTAAACTCATTCTTGGGGGGGAGGGGAAGGCCTCCTTAATAAGCCTTCCTTGTGCTAATACCCTTGCGAAAGCAGCTTCTCAAAGATTTACACTTCAGAAGCACCAAGAAACATTTCCAACTGCAGCTGCAGACACCTACAGCTCTCAGACTGGCTTCTCAAACCACATATGAAGAGATATTGCTTCATAATCTGATTACATTTATTTTTTGAGGGATCAACGCGCACACGTTATATAGGCATGGTATCTTAGTCAGGAAAGCAGCTATTAAGACACAAATTGCAGCTACTTGCAATAAAGATTTCATTCCTTCCCACGTCCCAGGTAATTATGTACAATAAAAGGCGATTATAGAAGCCCTTCAAAATAACCGTGCACCTCCTTTGGAAGAAGATTCTCTACTGCAGGATGTACACCGAGAAAGAATAGAGGCTATGATGGACGTTAAAAGCCAGGAAAATTTACAACTGCATTTAGGACAGAGTCCATTTGGCACAAGGAGCTACTTCTCAAGCTCCTGCTGGAGCTCTGCAACTGGAAGGAGGCTGCAGCGGAGGAGTTTGTCAGCACCTGTAATTCCTTTTATTAAGGGATGAAGAGTGTTAGCACCTGTAACTCTCTTAATTAAGGGATGAAGAGTATATTTACAGTCTCTCAGATGTGCTGGCACCTTGGACAGCATCACACGCGGCTACATCAGGCTGTTAACACCCCAGGTGTCACCCGGTGCCTGCCAGCTCCCTGAAATCCAGCCCTCTCCCTCCTGTGCTGCTCCAAACCAAGCAGCATGAGGACCGAATCAGGGCTGAACAGAGAAGCATTCGGGAATCAAGTCGTGTGCAAGAATCGACGGAGACCGGGAGGCACCACAGGTGCGGAGAGGCTACCTCGCCAACCCCATGGCTCTGCAAGGGCTGCCTTTGCATGAGGACCCTGGAGAAGTTGGTGCCTCTGGTGTTCAACTCTGGACCGGCATGAAACAGCTGCATCTGCCGCGAGGTGCGACAGCTCAGTCATGCTAGGAGGCGTTGTTAGCTGTGCTTGTAAGGGAGTCGCCACGCTTCCCGTCACCTCAGCTCCCTCCCCAAGCCCCGAGTCCTGGGGCCGAGGGGAAGGGGCTGGGGAGCAAGTGCAGCGGCAGCTCCTGGACAGCAATCAGTACTGACCGAGTCTTTGAGGAGTAACAACGTTAGGGTGTTACATGAGACACCGCCTTGCCTGGGAATTTCAGGGAAGGCAGCTGAGCAGTTTGCATGTCTTTCAAACCCTCAACAGGGCCTGGACTTGTAGGTGAATGCAGGGCACCGGTCCTGGGTAACCCAACTGGTACCACCAACAGCTCGGCTACTTGAAGAGCCCGACTAGGCTCGGGGAATCCAGACAGGTAGCTACTCGCTCTGTGCAACCACCAAGGCAGTCTGCATCTGCTGCTCAATGGCAGAGGTACCCAATCCCATTAGCTGGAAGGCACAGAAGAGGAGGATTAAGGTAACGTCATGCCATAATTAGAGAGAGGTAGTTAGCCCTGATAGTCTGAAGTCAGGCAGGAGGCAGGGCAGGGCAGAGCCGCACCCTACAGACTAACTCATCCCAAATGCATAAGCTCTCATAAGCGACTGCTCACTTCCATGTACTTTGCTGTACTTACGAGAGCTATGGATCTCCAAATTAGCCCATAAGGTGCAGCTCTGCCCTGCTTAATGCCACAACGACCAAGTTCTCTAACAAGCCTGCAACACGCTGCGAGTCAAGCTATCCAATCATTTGAGCAGAGCTAACTGCAGCCAAACAGGGTTTTGGGAAGGTGCTTTTTAAAAAAAATTTTAATAAGGGGAAACGCAACAAGAAGCTTTTTGGAGACGGACACAGGAGAGCAAGTTGCAAATGCACTCACACACGTACTGCATGTGACTTGTGGCCGGTGGCCTGACATTTTCCTTGCTACGTGTGACAGAGCAGCAGCAGCTGACCAGAAGGCCACGGAGGGTCAAGACCCCTCCCTTCCGAAATCAGCAAGCCAGCTTCCACGCCAGTGATCACACGCAGGTGGATGCGACAGACCACGGCTTCCCCAGTCAGGGGCCCACAAGACAAATGAAATGGCAGACTCCTTAAGGACTCTTCCCACAGGATTCAGCAGTCTGCCAAGCTGCTGAGTACGCATAGGATGTCATCCATCCTCGGCACGCACCATACAGGTGAGTATGGCCCGTAGCGCCAGAGCTGTACATGTCCAGAGAGAGGAGACCCGATTTCAGACAAATTCAGCTGGAAGGTGCCCAGCTTGGCTCAACCCCCCCACCCGGAGTAGCAAGCAGACGGCAGGAGCAATGAAGCGTTCCTCAGCTTGGAGCACGGAGGACTTAAGCAGACACAGCATGAATTTACTGCCGCTGGCATCCGCGTGTCCGTTTTGGGCCAGCTCATTCATTAGAGATGAGAAGCAGGCAGCAAGGGCAAGGCCGAACACGGCAGGCAGCGTGAGAACACGCCACCACCGAGGGCTGCAGCCACTCAGGGATCGAGGCTGAGAGACACAGCAAGCCATTAGCATTAGAAATGGGTCACGACTTAACAGGATCCACTGCCAGTCAGAGGTAAGGGAAAGCTCCAGAGCATCCTTGGGTTTGAGAGCCCCCTTTCTCCCACCCTCTGGGAGCTTGTGGCTCCAAACAGGTGAAAACGGCAGGAAGAAGTGAAGCAAACGCCTCCTTCTCCCTTTTGCAAGGCAGCCTACGTGCCTCGCAGATCAATTTAACCAGCATGTGTGAGCTCGGCTGTACCTTCTCCCCATCCCCCAAGCCCCTGCTGCTCGCGGGTGTGGGAACGCACCTGGGCCTTGCAGCAAAGCCCGCGTGAGAGCATGAGCGCCGAGGTAAGCCGAGGTCACTTGGTCAGTGCCAGGCGCCAGGATTCTCCGCTGATTTGCATGAGACAGATGTGGGAACCGCCTTGCATCAAGAGGCTAAAAAGGTCACTGCACGCAAACGGCCGCAGAGAGCAGCTTGGATTACAGCGGTGGGGAGAACCGGAGAAATGCTGAGAGAGCGAGACGAACAGCCGGGGACGGTTTCCAATCCCGCCAGGGGAAGAGGGCGCGAGGCTGAGCTGCTGACTGAAATAGCTGGGCTCTTCCCCTCCCTTACTCCACAGCCTGCTGTTCCTAGGGCTGCAGCTGCCATTCTTCTGCTCTGTTTACCTGTTCCCCTCCACCATCTTGACGGTAATGAGCCCTCCAGGAGCAGCCTGCAGCTTCAGGGGCTGCCTTTCCCAATGCAGCTAATTCCCTGAAACCCAACACAGGGACACACAGACGGCAGAGGTCATGCTCAAGTTTCCTCTGCCATGCACAAACACAGGTAATGGTTATTGGTCTATCCTGACATATCCCACGTTCCCATCAAGGGCAGGACACGGCCCTTTTTAGCAAAAGACCAACGGAAGGATCTACACGTGCAATCAAAGTCCAGATGAGTCTTGAAAAGGGGGAGAAGCTTCTGCCCCGAGTATTACGAGTCGTGTTAGGCACTGGGGCAGTGTGTGCCAGCCATTCACTCTGGACAGCGGGGTCCAAACCTGGATTAGCTCACAGGTGAAACAAGCTGTGTGCACACGTGCCTCGCGGTCTGGCACGCAGGTGGTGGTAGCTCACAACCTGGGGCCTGCAGGGAGTCTGGGCAGGTCCGGTCTGAAGGGCCTTTGCAGAGCCAACAAGATGTGTGGCTCAAGCCGGTGCATGCACTCTCACTCTTTTTTTTTTAAATGACTGGTCAGAAGTAGTCAGATCAGCACCACCACGCCCCTGACTAAGCATCCCGTGTCCGATACAAAGGCACGTGTGCCCGATGCAGCTGGAGAAAGGTGGTCAGAGAAGCGGCAAACGAGGCTGCCGTCAGCAGAGGGGTGAAGGCACAGGAAACAACCTTGTGCCAAGGTAAGAAACAGGAGGAGGAGGAATGAAGTTACGAGGGCCTTTGTAGGACAGGAAGTTTGTCTCAGAGGTGATGGAAAAGAGGGGAGCCTGGGAAGGGGCATAAATGGGGGGAGAGGGGGAGTGACAAGCCAGGAGGAGGATTTTATGATGCAATTTGCGGGGACCTGAGGGGGTGCGACTGCAGTCGCCGAGCCCTGGGAGAAGGAGATGCCAAAGCAAGATGGTCAGGGAGGATACGAGAGAGGATCCTGGAGATGGGATGCAGGAAGAAACACCAGCGTTCAGACCTGTGGTTCTCAACTTGGTTGGAGGCAGCAGAACCTGGTGGAGAAGCAGAGGTAAGCCGACGCGGCACCAACAGCGGCTCTCAACCAGGCTGCCTCCACATTCAGAAAAGTGACGGAGGGATGCCTGGATCTTGGGAGGTTGGGAACCACTGGTCTAGACCATGGCTGTGGGTTAGAGAGAACAAAGTCAAGGGCAAACTCCAGATGCGAGCAATTCCACCGGCCTGGAAAAGGAGGAGGGGACAGGCACCCAGCTGGAGACCGGCATTTGCCACGGAAGCAGAAGACTGTTGCCAACAGTGCTCATCTTGATACCAATCAGTGTCAGGTATTTCTATCCTGATTAGCAAGCTGTGTTATTACTTGCATCTATTAGGCAATTATTATTGACAGATGAAAAAGAGAAACCTTCTGAGCTGCGGTGAAGCCCGGGCCTTGGTTGAATTAATGGAGTGTCACCCATGTTGTTAAAGACAATCTGCCTCAACTTTTACAAACCTTTGCTCTCCAAGACATTGCCCTTGTGAGCCGACTTCTTGAATTCGACTCGAGCGGTGCTCAGAAGACCGCTGTGTCTGACTTAACGTTACAATTAATTCTGCAGATATTTGTTCCTTGCCAAACGAAGACTCGAGTTGTAGCACTGTTTCGCTATACGCTCCGCCTCTGAGCTGAGGTCCCCAACCCAGCCTGTAGAAGCTGCCTGCAGCTGAGGAGAAGGGGAGCTTTTTATTCCTTTGCATGCTGCTGCAGCAGTACAGCTATTTTATTTCAGAACTGGCTGAAGATGTTTGCAAAAAATAATCGTCCTCTCACCATCATCATGAATTTCACAATACATTAGTGTTCATTTATCAAACCCCACCAACCCCAAACAGGATTAAGCAATTGGACTTCACTACTGTCAGTATGGCCAAATGAAATATTCTTTCTACAGTGATCAGATGCTTTTTCACTTAAAGATGTAGCTTCAGTAAGACAGGGGCTAAAGCAGAAAATGTTGAAGTGTGACCTACATAGGGGAGACAGCTCAGGAATAGCAGGCACGTGAGGAGATAAAACAGAAAGGTTTGCTAAAATTGGTTTTATC
>NW_005842865.1:57470-64775 GCF_000455745.1 Alligator sinensis
AAGTGTTGCTCTCCCTGGCTCTGCATGACACACTTGAGTGTGTGTGTGTGTCACACACTTGTATATGAAGAGATCCTCAGGGGACTGCTCTGAAGTATTTACTAGATGTCCCATCTCCATTGAAAGAAGCCATTGGAGAGGCCCTGGAGTGGAAAACTGAAGTCAGATGTCACTAGTCTTTGAAGCGATGCAGGGAGGATGCGAGGCAGAAGCTTTGCGGTTCCAGACACTCCTATTCACTGCTTGCAAGTTCCTTCCCAGGAGCAAAACCCTCTGCACAGCAGGCAGTACCAAGGGAGGGGAAATCAGATTCCTAGAGACAAGAGTTCGGAGAAGGGGAAGTACCGTATTTATCTGAGGAAGGCAAGACCCCCCACCCCAAAATAAAAAATAAAAATCAGCACAGGGAAAAAGTCCCTCGTCTTATATTTGCATATGAAGTAGAGGAGGGAGCAAGGCAGCTGTTTGTGGCTCTGACTCTAAGCCCAGAGGAGGGGTGGGTGTGTGCACGTGGTGAGGGGGGGAGATTCCCAATTCTTAGATTCTGTACCTGGAAAATTATAACACACGTATACATTTTCCGTATTTTGAATCTAAGCTTGGGGGGCCGTTCTATATTCAAGTAGATACGGTATCAGCGCTCCACTGGGAAGTTTTGTCTGTGCTGTCTGGGCAAGCGGAAGGGGATGCTTCTGCTGGAAATGATGCTCTCACCCGAGCCAGCGCGAGTCTGTGCTCGAGTGGGGAGAGCAGACATGTGGCTCTGGTCTGGAGGTCTCCATGCCCGCTCCACTGCGAGACAATTTTGTGGTACCCACAAGATGCATTTCAGCCCCGCTGCAAATAGTTATCATCCAGTGAATGAAATCGTCACTGCTAAGCAGTCTTCAGGATAAGGCCTTCCTTCAGCATGTGCTTCCCAATACACACTGCAACCAACAGTCCCAGTGCCAAGCATTGAGTAATTGATGAGGATAACTCATTTAGCACCCAGCTCGGAGGAAAGGCAGGGTTTCCACTGTACTCACATACTGCATCTGTCGCTTCCCTCTAGCACAGCTCATTCACTTCTGATTATACTGGCATCACTCTGAAGTCACACGTACCAACCTGAACGCCAGGGTGTGCTATGCTGGAGCTGACAGATTGGGACATCCAGCAGCTGCAGGCCCACCGCTATTTTTCTACAACTCCACACGTACAACCTCGCATTCCTGTGCAGGAAGTGGCAAATTGCTCATCTGCTGCACCAGTGAAGATGATCACTGAGCACAGCCCCACTGGCAGCCTTCGAATATTTATGCATCTTAAATAACGTATATTTGGAAGGGGGTTGGAGCAGAAACTCACTGGAGAGGTTCTGCTGACATCAGAGAGAGAATACAATGCAACCATCTTCTGACATCCTTAGCAGAACCACTGACCCCTGGCTGACTCTTATTTACTAGCCCATCTGTGCGCTGCTTTTTGCATGGTCAGGTTTCCACTGGTGAGATGACACAACCTCCAGCCAAGTAACGGAAGAGACCCAAACTTTCTACCTGCGATAGTTACTTAGCACGAGAGACCCACCTACATAAAACGCGCTTCTTCTACGGCTATGTAAGCAGCCTTCATCAGGCAGTATTAAAATCACAGTAAAGGGACATAAATACCCTACTTCAAGCCTGGCTTTATTGGCGGTTCTTCTGTCAAAACAGGAATTGGCACATCCTACCTCTGTACCATGCAATCAAGAGGATGCAGAACATTAGTTCCCTATCCAGCTTCAGGATGCTAAAGAGTTACCTTTTTCCACAAATATACTAGAAGTCTGTAATCATGCACACTTCCTGGCTTGTCGTTGGGAAAATGCAGGGAAGAATTTTCCACCATGACTACTCTGTTGTCCTTTTGTGACTATTTTCTGCAAAATTCCTTCTATTATTAGTTTACTGTATGGAGTCCTCATTAAAAACAACACAACTGTTGAATGGTGAAGAACGACAGCCAAGGGCAGATTTAAAATCCAAAATCTGGGTATCTGCACAGGAGACCTGGCTTTTGGACTTGCACTCAGCGAATCATGGAAATGAGATAGCGCCATGTGAACTGCATATCATTAAGAACAGCTTGGTTACTGAATATCAGATACTTGCTATGACAGGCTTGAGAGCAAGCTACAAGGAATGATTCACAGAAGGAACTCATTGAACAAATTTCAGCCGCTGCATCAGAAAATTGGTTCTGAACAATTTGCTAACAAAGAGAGGCAATATTTAAATAATGCATCATAAAATGATTCACACCCAGCTCTCCGGGCAGCCTATGGGTGTGTCTGA
This sequence comes from Alligator sinensis, assembly GCF_000455745.1. NCBI lineage: Eukaryota > Metazoa > Chordata > Crocodylia > Alligatoridae > Alligator > Alligator sinensis. The sequence goes on from NW_005842865.1 coordinate 59,792, forward strand.
GACTATCCCCATAACGCATTTCTACTTCAAAAATGAAATGCCATTACTAGATAAAAACCAGCACCTTGAGGGAGTTTTCTTCTGGTTTGCTCAAGACTGCTGCACTGCAGAATTGTTAAATACTTAATACTCACTCATTTCCTAGCACCCTTTATCCAAGCATCTCAACTCCTGCTAGGTACTTAGCATAACGCTCCGCTCACAGACTGCACGGAGAGAATAAATGATGCGCCTGAAGACGGACCACCAGCAGCACAGCTAGGAACAGGCCCTGGTGCTAACCACAGGCTGCAGCATCTTTCAAACGCAGAATCATTTTTCTATTCTACAATAATTTCCATTGCTGCTTTTGGTTGTTTTACCGTTAATACACCTACTGCTGCTAAAAAACCCAAAACAGTAAGTTCAAGAAACGTCAGAAATTTTGCCTAGACCTTGAAAACAAAGGGAAATGCATCTGCACAGAAGTCTTCTGAATCAGCAGTGCTGCCCAGGTCCTGCAGCACATCTTGGCACCACACAGTCCTGGGAAACCCTGGTAATGGTCTGGGCACTATGGAGGGCAAGTGAAAGCCAATCGCACCTGAACACTTGCACTACGAGAGGACTGCAGAGCACAGGTTTGTACAAGGGGAAACCCAAAGCCCCACAGATGAATGGACATGTCCAAGGGCCACAACAAGTCAGTGGCAGAGCTGAGAAAAAATCCAAGTCTGATTCCCAACTGCCTTCTCTTAAGGGCAGCTATTCAGACCCAGCTGGAAAATATGTGGAGATGGGGAGAGCCTCTCACTTGCAATCAGCTGGATGTTTCTCTTGGTGTGCACCACCTGATCAGAGAGCAGGACACGTTTGCTTCTCCATTTGGAAGTCACCCACCAGCGTCTTAGGGGAAGGTCTAGGTGGTGGGTACAGTTATTCAAAGCACCTTTCCTGCACTAAGCCTGCGGGAAGGTTTCTCCCTGGGGTAGCTACTTCTACTACCTCTACCTGGCACTTCCAACACGCTGCTTCACTGCTTGGGCTTCTGCAGCTCTGGTACAATGGTAGAAAGCAGTTCCAGGGTACAAAGGCAGCCCCCAGGCTGTGGAGAACGGCCCTCATAGCAAGGCTCTCCGTCATTTCCAAAAAAACAGGCATCTGAACTACAGACAGGGAGAGCATAAGCAGGACTCTGCTCTCTGGGAGAGACCAGCGCTGGTAGCGACCTCCTGTTACAGGCTTAATTGCTGCTCTGCTTGGAGCAGTCACACCCCCGTGCATCTTTTGCGCTTTGTGGACAAGCTACAACCAGGAAGGCTGCTACCGGTAAATGCAGTGCTGGGCTAATGACGGGAGAAAGAACCCACGCTGCACTATGCGTTTTCTGGGCACCTGGATATAGCAATCACTCGGAAACCCGAGACTTGGGGTGGGGGAGCAGCCACGTGGGAACACCGCTTTGGGAGCAGGCTTCACCAGCCTGGCACTATTCTGGGCCATTTAGGATATATTTAAATTCAAATTCTGAGTGGGAGAGGAAAACAGGCATGAAGTGAATTGCTACTGTACACGTTAAAATTGCATTCAGACACCTCCTTTGGATGGATTATAGCAGCCTAAGGATTTTTGACTGGCTGGATTTTAGTTTCAAACCATGCAGCGATGTTTTAAGAAAAAAAATGTGAGCTCTGATTTAGCACTGGACAGGGGTCAGACTCGCACACCCCTGAGATCCCTACAGAGGTCCCAGCATGTTCTGCAGACTCCTGCATTACACGCAGCGCCCGAGACAGCCTCTTGCAGTGCGGTGCGGCACGGCAGCCAACAAGATGACAACACCCACCCCAGTCAAGCGATTCTCTTCAGGAGTTTTGTATTTTTAAGCGAATTTCATCCTGACATGACAGCCACGGAGATGCTCTCAGCCCGCAGGGGCCTGCACACATTTCCAGAGCGCGCCACAGTGGAGGTGGTGTGTGGGCAGCGAGACAGCGTGCCAAATGACAGCACAGAGAAGAAATGTACTGGAGGCACTTTCCTTTGAACTGAGCTTGTTCAGACTCTCTCTCTTACAGGACTTTGATGGCAGGTGCTCTTAACTCTCAAACGGAGCTGATGGAAGGAACCGTGCCTGCTTCTCTGGTCTGAGATGATACGGACCAAAACTAAGTTGCTGTCACCTCTGGGGGAGAAATTGGAGCCGAAGGGAGGGCACAGGATGCTTGTTTTCTTGCATTTGCTGCCCGGTTGAATTTGTGCTTTCCTTCGTCTCTTGAAGCCACAATTAGTCTCTCTTCCTAGCTAGAGAGACGCACCTAATTCCTCTTCAATTCCTACTCCTGTTTCAAAGGCAGGTCAGCACTTAAGAACCCCTTCTTTGCATTTCTAGACACCTCAGTACCATTCGGATATCTGGCCCTGCGCTCCCAAAGAGGACAGAGACCCTCTGAGTCCTGCTGCAATGAGAGGAACCAAAGGGCAGCAATGCTGAGGGAGCCAAGATCCTCTCTTGGGATGAGAGGCAGAGATGAACCGAACTTCCCACCCAGGGGCTCCAGAATCCATGTGAAAAATGTCAGGGAAGGACGGAGCTGTTCCCTTCCACAAGAGACTGCTCTGGGAGTTCAAAGAGATTTTTGACTCACCTCTGAAGCATCTTTGCAGCGCCCCTCTCTGATTTCAGGATTGCTAAGTGGATCAAGGGCGAAGTGAACAAGGGCGAAGCCACAGTGTCACTCTCCCTTCTACGCCTTTTGGGAAGAGCTCAACTGATGTGACAGTCTATTCCCTACAGACGGCGGCCCTGCTTTGAGCACATTTAAGGGGGACACATGTTAAGTTCAAGCCACGTGCTCAGTCCTTCATTAGCACACAGGAGATGCGCCTCCTGCCCAATACTGGCTGCAGTCTGGTACCAACACAGTGTGCCCTGGGCTGTGTTAGCTCTTGGGCAACAGACTCTTTTTAGAAAGTTCTCACCATGGCTCTGAGGAAGAAAAATGGACTTTACTGTTGCAATTGTACTTCATGCAAGGTGAGGTCATATACAACGGTCTTCCTTTTCTCTCCCAATCCTCGCACGGTTTTTGCTACATGTTCTCCAAGGCAGAAGGAGACCTGCCCTGAGCCCCTCCCTACCAGCTCTCAAAAACGTTTACAAGTGAATCATAAGTTTGATGGCTGCTCCTTCACAGAGGAGATGACCAATGTCGCTGATTTTTAGCTAATGGACCCTCTCTCATCCCCCCTGCAGCTACATGACCTAGAGCAAAAACTATAGTGACTTCAAAGGGATTTAAAAGGATGCTGGATCCACTGCAGCAGTGGTTTTCAACCTGTGGTCTGTGGACCCCTGGGGGTCTGCAGACTATGTCTAAGGGGTCCACAAAAGATGACTAAGATCAATCAAAAGTAAATGAATACAAACATTTACAAGTCAAAGGAATCTGCAAATAAAAAAAGGCTGAAAAACACTGGACTACACAATCAGCAACACAGACAAATGCTGTAACTGGGTCCTGGCCTAACTGGGGAATATGAAGTGTGCTAGAAGCAGCAACATGCACTCAAAAGGAAGTGAAGCACAGCTGGTAGTTTGTTATAAAAGCCCTGAAGCATTCACCTGGGGCTCCCTGTGGGATGGAGATCCATTGAGAAGGCCCCACACTAGCCTCAGGCTGACACCCTCCTTCGAGTGCAATCTGGCTGTAGGAAGGCTGGAAGCCAGGGTTATTTTCTCCTTCTGTTAATAAATGTTTTACAGACCTTCAAATCGCCCTGTTCTGAACCATCTCTTCACCAGCCTACTCCAAGCACTCGCGGGCTGCTCCACTTAGCATTTTATTCACGGTCTGTTGGATCCACAGCTAGACTTTTTATTCCTTACTAAGGGAGAGAGAGGACAAAAGTGAGGTCTGTTTAATTATGCTGTTGGGAACCACAATGAAGTCCATGAAATTAAAACCATGCAGCCCAAGCAGCAGCTACAAGTGGGCTGTTGCACTAGTGTGCCCCCTGCTCTCTTCCATTTGGAGACGCTCCAATAACACGACACCTGAGACATCTCAGTCACTGAGAAACTCTTCCAGGTGTTCTCCAGTGAGGATGAATGGGGTCAATGCTTTGCAGAGGTTGGACTGGCAAGACAGCCCTTCCTTGGCCACCTAGCACACTTTCCAGTGAAGGAACCTGCCCCTCTGCTTTACAAAGGCCTCTCTAAATCACTCTGGGTGTGGGGAGGACTTGCCTGCATCTCAGAACAGTCCTAGACAGGGGCAAAGCACTATCTTTTTTTTGCAAAAGCTGGTTTCAAGTTTGGCATGGGCCAAAGAACTGGACTGACGGCCCCAAAGCCAGAGGTCCCTCACCTACTCGCTTTCCCAGGCTGCCTCCTGGCAGCATGCCTCAGCCCTTTCCGGGACAGACTTCTTTCCCATGTCAGGGGAATTCTGCCTTTGGTCTTTGGCACCTCCGCAGAGCTTGCTCATGGCGGGTCCTAACCAACATCTACAACAGGAAAGCAAATCTGCACTGTGGCCAGATGCCCAATAATGATTTTGTTAAGCTCATTAATTCATTTTAGATAGGCCACAAGGACTGCAATTATTCAGTAATAAAATTCTGTTTGCTGCTGATGGAAATAAAAACTTCTCTCGATTCCATTACTAATCCCCCGAGGCACGCAGCCACAAGTTAATGCATCTCTCCAGAAGAAAATGTATACACAAGAGAGAGAGGGGAAGGAGATGGGAGCGGGAGGAAGGACCTACATCATCAGTACTTGTGTGGACCACTTTTGCAGCCAAATGGTGCATTGGAAAGATCCCAAACATTGAACTGAACTGACAGCCCGGCCATAGCAGAGACAGAACCTCAAGGGAATCAGAGTCCTCTCTGCACACAGGAACCAGAAATTATTTCATGTGCACAAGAGTCCACCTGTCATAAAAAGTAATAACTCCAGCCAGAGACAGGAGACAGTGGACTGAGCATGAAATCAGCC
>NW_005842865.1:64785-101897 GCF_000455745.1 Alligator sinensis
TGGCTTTGCTCCTGACCTGCTGCCTAAACCATGCCACTTAGCAACAGACTGTCCCGCTTGAGCCAGTCTTCTGCTATTGTTGGCAATCATGTCACTCAAACCCTCTCCTAGATTTATCAAGGCCCATCTTCAAGCAGTTTGGTTTCCTCATTGGGAGGAAGGCCGTTTCAGATCCTCCCTCTGCTGATAGGTAAATGCTTTCTAATTTCCAGCTGGAGTTTATCAAGGTCGATTTGTACCCATTTGCTCATGCCAATATTGCTCTACACCACAGCTTAAATGGTCGTTCTTCCTCCCAAGTGTTTCCTCACATGGTGTTGCCGCAGAAGGTGAACGTATCGCTTCTCGGCCTTCTGTTTGCTAGGTCCAGCAAGTCCCCTCGCCTAGGCTAGGCTCCCCTGCTCCCAGACTACCCGACAGCCCTTCTCGAGGCTCCTTCATTTGAACCGAGCGGTTCTGAACAAGGCTGGCCAGCACTGTGCAGCGTTCCCCGGGAAGTCTTGCTAACACCTTGCAAAATGGCATGACCCGTTTCCTGTCTCTGCTGCATGACCTTGCACTCTGAACCCTTATATTTCATACCATTTCTACTATTCCACTTCTCAGAGTATCTGGCCTTTTCTGTACAAAATGCCCATCTTCTGTGGCAATGCCTCTCCACTCTGCTGCTGGCATGCTTCGCTAGCGCTATCCTACTGTGTGTCGAGGGCACTAATGAGAGCGCAGGTACAGGGCCACCCCTTGAGAACGCCACGAATAACCTCTCCCCGGCCCAAGAGTTCCTCTTTCAGCACCACCCCTTGCTGACTTCCCTCTACCTACTTGACTCTTGTCTGGACTTTCCTGGTCTCCAAGACTGGGACATAGTTCTCGCGTCTTGAGGGAGACAAAGCGTAAATCCTCTTTAAGGCTTACTTATTTAACTACTCCATAATAAAAGAGAAGTCTTTATGAGGCTGCAGATGTGATGGGCTCAGAGGACATCTCCCTGTTCCTCTAGAAGTTCGCTGGTGATGAGCGATTCCAGCGTCTCTTCTTTCCTCAGGAAGGGAAGGCTCTCCCATACACTCATATCATGGGCCGCGTCATTGGAATTGAAAAAGTAATTGAAACATGATGGCTCTTTCGGGGCATTCAAATTTCAGTTACTTTAATAATGGCTCAAACCCATAAGCTGACTGTGATTCACGTGGAGGAGAAACTCTTGCTGGAAAATAATTCTTTGATCCCAACTTCCTTCAAATCTCCAGTGAAAGTGCTCGAAACAAGGCTCCCCCATTTTTGTCTCTATTTGTCCTCTCTCTAAAGCAAATGGGTTTCACCAGTGTTTTAAAAGTTTTCTGCATTGAAAAATTGGGCCTGGAAAGTCTGCTGGACTTACTGATTGGGAATTCCTGATGAAGGCAAATGGACCAGCCTATGGCGACTGGTCCGCCCAGGAAACTTGATGCTTTTTCCCACAAAAGTGTAGGTTTCCTGAACAGAGATGTAGCAGAATTAAAGTTAAGACAGGAAGTCCCTTGCAACAGCCACAGAAAGAGGGTCCCCTAGGCTGAGACTAAGCTATTCATCCTGATGGCAGCCAATTTGAAACAGCTGAACTATATCATTCAAGCCGTTAGCTTCTTATCTAAAGGCCTGCTGGCAGTTTTGTGCCAAGTTCTCTGGCAGACTAGGAAAAAAAAATCTCATCTGTGTGGATTTTACCCATATATTTAGTGATTTATCTGGAAAGAGGAAGGCTGAGAAAAGAGAGGCGTAGCTCAGAAACAGTAAGCACAAAGTCTCTTCCAGGTGCGCCTGCTCACTGGGGGGCTCCTCATCTAAAAAGGATGCCAAAGCCTTTCCAAACGACACACAGATGCTGCTTTGGCCACCCTAGAAATGCGACGGTCTTCCTGGTGGAAAGCAGAACAGCAACGGACAGAATTAGGCTGTCGGCTTCTCTCAGGAGGGATTATATTTTCCCGTGAGCACGGTGCCTAGCAGAAAACTACAAACGAGGAAAGCTGCATCCCACTGCCATGGAAAAGGGAGATGGGGAGCGGTGTGGAATTAATCAATCTGGAGCTCTTCCCAGGCAGCAGGGTAACTAACCTAACTCCACATGTTGCCAAGGAACTTTAATAAGCAGAGGTATTCAGGTTCCCTCCGTTTCAAGCCCTGTCGCAAAGGGATCACTCTCGACAGCACACATTCAGATGGATGAATGCTGGCTTCAAGCATCTTTCAGAAAAACTAAGAATCAGAGGAGGAATGTGTTTCTGAGACGAGGGCTGTCATTATACACATGCAACAAGAGAGATGGGAGCGCAGCTTTAATGCTCAAGTTTTTAGCGGGGCATCTGTAAGATGCGACTTACTGTATTTGTTGCCAAGGTTGCTTCGTTTTAAGAGCTCTCCCAGCAGATACTCACACTGCTGGGATGCAAAGACTTGCAAAGAAAAGGGATATCAAGCAGCGAGTGGCCTCCTCCGCCTGTTTTGCCATACAGATGGTCAGGTCATTTTGGGAGTCTCTGGCTCAGGAGCCCCTTCCTGTCGCACGTGGCAAATCCTGGCCCTGAGGATACCAAACTTCTCATGCTGAAGGCCGCAGTGAATTTGCCCCATTTTCAAGAACAAAAAATACCCCTAGTCATCTCAGCTGGAAGCTGGAGAGTTTTGCTACTTGAAATGAGGGCAACTTCCCTGGTCTTCCCAAGAGGTTTTCCTCTCAAACTTTCCGAACCTCGCGCAGGATTTTGAGGTAGCCCAAGGTGACTTCCGCTCCCTGCAGAAGACTACAGAGGCCGGGTGAAAGAGGAAGAGAGGAAAGAGAAGTTGCTTAGGCCCCTGAACTCTTCCAAGAGAGTGTTTGCTTGAGAACTCTGAATTCTTACCCCTGAATAAATGCTGTGACACGGGAACTGCTGGACTGCTTCAGTCCTGTTTCTGATCGCAGCACTGCAGCATGGGAACTGCTGCCCAGCTTCAGAGGAAGCTGTAAGAAGTCAGGTGTGATGATCTGCTCACCACGTTAGATCTCATCCAGATCAAAGACCTTGTGTAAAATGTAGATGCGATCCTTCATCCTTCTTAGCCCCTTCCCAGGCTGAAACTTCCGCTCTGAGGAGAGCTCTGCACCCAGCCATGAAGCCTATCCCAAAAGGGACTAGTACAGCACCTACTGCTCCAGATGAGACCTCGCTGCTGGCATGGATAACCTCATGACGTTACCAGTATTACCTGGCACAAGCTAACCTTTTAGCATTTCACAGCTTCCTCTCTACCAGGCACCGCTTTGCATTTCATTTGCCATTGTGCCGATTCCCTTCGCCAGTTTGGACCTTTCTGAAGTGTTCGCTGGTCCCGTCTAAACTACAAGATGCCACATTGCCGCCTTCTCTCTAACATCAGACTAAGAGTTAAGTACCTCTGCTCATGGACGCCACCGTGCTCAGCTGAATGAAGCGGACTGCAATCGGTCTACACAAACTTGCTCGGTTATATTCGAGTATCTTCTTCCTGGACAGATGCAGGCAGATGAATCTCACACCCAAGGACTCCAAGTGACCGATCTGCTTCGTTCAACGTATCACACAGCCTATGCCGGTGGTTCTCAACCTTTTTGAAACTTGAAGCACCCCTCAACAGGTCTGAGGCACCCCTCGGGAAAAGTGCCAGAGTAGTTTTTGTTCTTTTTTTTTTTTTTGGACTACAGAGAAATACCTGAGCAATTCTTCCATTACAAATAACTCAGAAAGACCACAACAAGGCAGAATGGTTATAACAGTATGGATCCCTAGTTGAAACCTTGGGGTTTATCTTGTGAATCCTGTTTGCACACCCAACAGTGCTGTGTGGCACCCCTGAAAGGATCTCAAGGCACCCCATGGATGCTCGTGGAGAATCGCTGGCCTATTCTGACAAGCTGTGCTTCACTCTCTCCCTAGTAAGCACTCCACACAGCAAATGGGAACAGATCAGCACCAGCCTTGCAGACAGCACACAGAACCACCTGGAGATTGCTGCTTCCAGCCCTGAAGCCCATCCCCAAAACCTCCACTCTTTCAAAGGAGTTGAAGGAAGCAAAAACTTTCCAAACAAATGCTCCAAGGACAACCCTACAATCCACAGCCATGTCATCACCCTACCCAACCACACTCAGCTCTGCCAAGGGATCTGTACTGCCCCGTAGTCTTCTTTTCTACCCCACTGTACAACTGAGTAAGGTGGAGCTGTATGAGGACCTTCAGGCTTTTTTCCACCACTTAAAACCAAAGGAATATTTCCATGACAAGGAGTCGCACAACGATCAACCTGCCACGTACCCATACACAAGAGGAAGGACGCCTCCTGGACTCCACCTGAGGGCTGAAGTCCCACGCTGGACCTGTACATTAATGGTTTCTGCCTAGATTGCCAAAAAACAACAATGCTTATGTTACCACCTCAGTCTTCTGGAACAGAGCCATACTTGGACTTAAAACAGCCCTAATATTATCATACAACAGGCTACTAAAGTACACTGTTGTCATGCACAGAACGGCAGACACACGGAGCTGAGGTTCCCAACATGGAGGTTTGCAAACTCCTGACCAAAGACCCCACAGGACAAAACCAGAGAGAACCGAGACAGCTCTTAAAGACTACACACACGAGAGGATTGATACTTCCACCACCCGGGAACCCAGACCAAGCACCTTTTACTTATTAACCCAAGATCCACAAACCTGGCAAGCTGTGGTCTCTGGCACTGGCACCATCACAGAGGGAGTTTCTGACTGTGTTGGCTTTACCCTATTCTCATATACCACTGGAGCTGTCCGCTACTTGAAGGACACCACAAATTTCTTACACAAACTAGGCTTCACTGGCAAGCTTCCAGCAAACCAAGTACTAGTTACCTTGGATGTCACATCTCTGCACACCAACAGCCCCCACAAGGATGGATTACAGGCCATAAGAAACATTATCCCAGATGCTGCTGCTCGTTTCTATCACACTCCTGTTCTGTCTTCACACACAACTTTCCAATTTGGAGAATCCCTAACAGCTACAAATGAATGGTACTATCATGAGCACACATATGGTGCCCCAATATGCCAAACCTTGAACTCTTGTTGCCTCTGCAAGTGGCCTCTCCCCACCGGGCGTACCCGAGTGACACTGATGGCATCATCGTAGGGACACGTGGGAAGAAATCTCCAGAGAAATTCCACCTGGACTTTAACAGCTTCCACCCTCCCTCACACTGGCTCCAGGATACTTCACTGAGCAAACTCATTTCTTGGACACCGCTGTGAAACTTTGCAAGGGCCAAATCACCATCACATTGCATCAGAAACCAAGTGACCGCTACAACTACCTCCAGACCACCAGCTTCCACCCGAAGCACACAACTAGAGCCAAGCTCTACACTACAACTGGATCTGTTCTGATCAGGATGCATGCCGTAAAGATCGGAAGTGGGGACTCCTACACTTACAAGACCTCCAGCCTGTCCTGGAAAGTGACAACCATCTTCAAGGCAGTCTTGGGTACAAGCCTATCCTGGCTTATGGGCAGCCCCCGCAACCTAAAAACAGCATCTCTCCAGCAATAGGCTGCTTCATTTCTATTCTCACCAAGCCATAAGGCAAGGCAAGGCAATGCAATGCCCCTTCATCAAGACAGACCACATCATCACTAGACCAAACACAACTATGACATCTGAGATCCATTCACCTGCTCCTCTACCAACGTCACACCTGCCATCACCTGCTTCCAGTGTTCCCCTGCAGTTCACCTTGGACAGACAGGCCAATCCCTACATGAAAAAAAAAGGAGCAGACACCGATGTGACATCAATTCTAAAAAGACACAAAAGTGGGACACTTCAACCTCTCTAGACACCCCAGCACTGATCTCTCTCAGAGTGGCTGCTCTTAAAACTTTCAAAACCAAACTCGAACGTGAGACTGCATAACAAGAAATCATCTATGGACTAAGGTGCATTAAGAAGGGTCTCAACGGGGACTATGGATTCTTACCCCATTACCTTAACTAGGCTTTATAACCCTTCTTTCCCTCAGTGGGTTAACTGCTTTGTTTCTTCCTTTTGAGCTCTTCAACCCACCTTTGCCCCACTCAGCGGTGCCCCCTTCTTCACTTCTCCTTTCCCTATGCATTGCATCTAAAGGACTTTATTCCTTTCTATTCATACCCTGCTCTCCACATGACCATTCAAAGCATCTGGCTCTACTTAGGATCAGACCAATTGTCATATTTTGGGTCAGTAAGGAATTTTACCCCATGGTCTGACTGGTATAGGCTAGGGGCGGGGGGTTCCCTCCTCTGAAGCAAGGGGTATGGATCCCTTCCTTGGATCTCTCGAGCATTTTTTTCTTTCTTTATTTTTAACAGCCTTGGACGCAGAAGGAAGATCTAGGTTTCATGGTCGTGTCAGGGTTGACTGTGTAGTTTTGCCAATAGGTTAGACAATGGATTTGTGCAGGATGGTCTGGACAGGGACTGACCCAGACGTGACCCATGGAGGTCCCTTCCATCCCCATTTCTCCAATTAGGGAAGCTATGCTTCTCTGCACAATTTAGCCTAAGAGGTGCCACACTGCCCTGCCTTCTCCCTCCATCACACTTTCACTTGCATTTTGCCACTTCACTGATCTTTCCCAGAACATGCATTTAATACAGGATCTCACCTGGAGCACTGTGGCCCCCGCAGCACACCTTTTACCAGAACAAATATCGACTAAGTCCACTCTCTGCTTTCCGTCTCCAAGATAGTTACTGGCTCTCGACAACATCCACATCTCATCCCATAACTAACTCTTCCGTAGCCTCTTGCGGGGGACCTTCTCAGTGCCTAAATAATCTACCAGCTCTCCTTTATCAACTACTCTATGGACATGATCAAAAAAAAACCCCCCACAGGACATTAGCAAGGATTTCTTTCCTTTGCAAAAGCTGCTTGTTAGACCATCATATCATTACCTTCCACATGGTGCTACTCTGTTTTTAATCATCACTTTAGCTCATTTGGCAGGTACAAATGCAGGGCTTCCATGTCTTTAATCCCTCAGCTCACCCGCAGCACTTTTCAAAACCCTAAGAACAACGATGCTTGCTACCCTACAGTCCTCTGGAAAAGCGGTTAGTTATAATGAGACGCTGAATCTCTTGCTAGCGGGTCAGTGACTTCATTTCTAGGCTCCACCACAACTTCTGGATGGCCCAGCTGGGACGAGGAACTAACTGAATGTTAAATTACCAACGTGCACCTTTTCTGATATCTCAGCCTCTGAAAATGTCTTACCTTTATCCTCAGAAAAGAATCGGTCCAAAGGCAAGAATCTCCTCAGCACTGAAGAACAAAGCAATGAACTCATTCGCTGCCTTGGCAACATGTATCTCCATCATTTTTCCCTTTTACCCATGATGTTAATCCACTGATTCTTTCTGGCTTTCTACTTCTGATAAGCAATTTGTCCCCCATGTTTACCTATCTGCTTTTCAAACTCCACAGTGGCACCCGAGTTGTCATCCTCCCTGTTGCCCGCTGTAAATTTTTGGCGTTTACTGGTTTCCTGTGGGTTAGATTCCTTTACCTGAAGAGCTCCAATAGCCTTTCATACTTAAGACTCTGCTACCCCATCCCAAACACTACAGTATCACTGTAATGGAGCATGGATTGATTGGCCCATTATTGCAGAATACAGTAGCACATTTTGTAAGCGTGATTCAAAAGTTTTTTTGGGGGTTTTTTTTGGAACTGGCTGGATTTTTTTTTCATTGCAAAGTAACAGATACGTGGTGCTCTCTGATCTTTTCTACTGGACATCTTACTTGTTCAGAGAATTGGGATGAAAAAGCTAGGAGAGCAGTTGGGGAGCAGCACTGGACTCCAGACAGGGGAGGATGCTTCTGTTCTACTGCATGGAAAAAGTCATGCATCACTTGGATCATTGCAGCTGACCTGACAAAGGAGTCACTTTAACTGCTGCAAGAGACGACCAGAAGCAGGACGGCTGCGGCAGGAGTCTGACGGACCGTTCTGTTACTGAAGATCAGTCTCTGCTACACACGCTGTGATGCTCCCGACATTGGGAGCCATCGTGGTCTCCTACCTCCTCTCCTCGTATCCAGCCTCACCAAGTCTAGTCACTTCACTCTTCAAACTGTTCCAAAATCTGCTTTCCTTCAGTGCCTCACACTCATTCACACTTCAACTACTACAACTTCATCACCGTCCATGCTCCCACCCCATTCACTAACCCTCCCTCTATTATACCTCTTCATTCTTACATTTGAACATGGGATGTCTAATAACAGACTCCCTTCCGGCTGTTCTGACCATATCACCAACACCCAAGGCCCATAACCTCAGATTTCAAGGTCTTTGAAGGGGACCTGCAAAGGATGTAGATCCCCTAATTTGCTTGTTTATGATGTATAAAAACTGCTTGGGAATTTGCTCTTTCTATTGAGGGGTGTTCTTTTACCCCACCCTTTTTCTAGTTTTGGAGATGGATTTTTCGTGGAATCTGAGAGAAGGTGAGGGAACCAATGGAGTCTCCCAACTGCTCTTTTAGGCACTGGAGTTTACACAGCTGATTAGAAAGTCCTCAGCAAATCCTCACAAAAAACTTGCAAATCCTCAGCAGTAGCTGCCTACAAACCAGAACATCCTCCAGGAAATTCAATTGGTAGAAGCTTGCCTTCACTCACTGCAAGGAAGCAAAGTAGCAAGAGGCACAGCTCTTGCAGCCTCGCATTGCTCTTCCCTGCCAGTGCTCTGCCCGCCTTGTCCTGTTGCTCCCGCTAGCTCCGATGCCCACTCTGGCTTTCATGCGTTTCCTTCCACTGCTTCCTGTCCCTAAACAGCATTCGCTTCCCGTGCATGAGGTACCTCTCCTCTGCTCTTTCCAAATCCCCTGCTCCTGGAATTTGCACTCATGCTCCCCACTCCTTTCCTCTCACTCTGCTTTGGTCTCTTGCGTATCCAAGCTGCTTATTTTAGCATCCTCTTCCCTCTGCTTCTAGTTCCCCTTCTTCCCCATTCTCTTCGTGTTCTGTCTAATACAGACTGCAGGATCTCTCCCCGCCAGGGACTCTCTCTCCATCTTTATATAGTAGCAAAATACTGGCTATTTGTTATGAATAATCTAGGCCAGCAACACATTTGCATTTACAGCACTTACAACCCACCCACCAACATTTTGGTGGCAGGAGTGAGGGATGCTACACTGAAAACAAGGGTAGAATAACGTATTCATTTTTGGTGCACTTTTCCTGGCACCTGGAAAATGTTCAGAGCTGCTATTCCCATGCTGACGTGGGCTGGCTTTGCCCTGGAGTGTCTCCAGGTTGGTACGGGGATGACAATGATGACAAGTGGCCTTCCGTAAGAAGAGCTGGAAAGAAGCATTGCTGAACCAGTGAGTAACAGGGATACTGGGGAGATGCCAGGTTTCACTCGCGTATCCTAACATAAGCAAGAACCAACCCAAGAAAAAGAAACACAAATGCTTTGATTGCCTGATTCTAGGCTTGTCGACAAAGGCAGGCTGCAGCTATGGCAAGGTTGAGGAGAGTGACCAAATGAAGCTATGTCGGGGAATCGCGTGAAGCACTCTGGCCTCAAACTGCCTCCCCGCTTCGTCAGAGGCACCTATTATATCATAAGTACCACGCTAAATGAATCCACGTGCGACTCTGTGCAACTTAACTCAGCACTGCCTCTTTTCTTTCCCAGCTGAAGTCCATCACAAAGGGTGCAGACAGACCTGTCACACTGATCTCTTACCTGGCTGCGGTGGGTGAGGAGGGGGCATCTGGTGATGCATCATGGGGTACGGAGGGGGCTGCTGATGGGGCAGCAAGCCCGGATGCGCGGGTGCCCCAAGTGGGTTCATGCCCGGCCCGCTGGAGTGCTGGTGCGACTGCTGGGCGTTCTGACTGTGCTGCTGCTCCATTTGCTGGCGAGCCCGTAATTCAGCGTATTTCAGCTGCTCCATATGGAAGTTCTGGCGCTCCGTCAGCAGTTGCTGCCTCTGCTGTTCTAGCTACAGTCAAGCCAGGGGAGAAAGAGAGAACACAGCTAAGTTACAATCGAGAAGGTGTAGGAAGGTCACGTCCTCCAGAAATTCTTACAACCAGATGGGAACATCTGTTCAGCCCAGCACTGCTCCCCAGTCAGCGACAGCACATACTATTAATGAGGGGTGTTGCCCGGTGCTACTTGCTGTAGGTAAAATTTACCGTGGTGCTTTTGGCCTCGGCAATGCCACTACAGTTGTCTACAAGATAAACGGTATGAATGGCCAACCTGCACTCATTTCCAAACCTTCACCGGTATCCAGTCACCGCCTTGCACCATGTTCAGAAAGTCACCATGTCCTAACCACATACAACCCGAGGAATCCCCTGTGGAAATCCTTCACCATCAAGTTCTGCCCCCGCAACACACACTACAGGCCCCAGTTCCAGAGTAAGAGCAGCGCATCGCCATGACCCACTTGTCACTGGCTCTGGCTTATACGCGGGGCAGTTTAAGCAGGATGACTCTCCCTTCAACTTCTTTTACCAACAGGTCACTGTGGGAGTTCAGAGGCCAAGCCTTGTAACCCACAACCAAGACACTGAATAAATCTGTTAACTGCAGAACTGGATTCTTACTGCAAGTCCCCTGGTGAGTGTTTCATCATGGTCAGCAAGCCTGGTACATTAAGCCATAACTCGCTTGAAAAATATCCGAGTTGTTTAAAATCAGCAGCATTTAACATACAAAGCATACATCCTTTAGTCTGGTGGAGGTTTACAACAACACTTTTCACCAGAACTATACAAACCCCTTCTGTTCAGGCAGCCATGAAAGAAACTAGTGAAAATGTGGAGAAACTGGATTTGCGGAGAGTTGAGTATGAACTATGCCAGCTGGCAACCTCATTTAAACAGACATCCTCTCTATGCTAACTAGGAAGCAGATCAGAAACCAGTATCAGCCTAGAAGACAGGCAGCTAATACATTCCTCTCCTAATTCCCCTGCAATCTCCATGTGGTTGAATTATGCTCTGTGGATATGAATTGCCTTTGTCTGGATTCTGGCTAAGCCGTCTCTTCCTAGGGAAGGAAGGAAAAAGTGATGGTGGTTATGATTTCTTAAATCAAGTGAAAAAACCCATGGAAGTTAAAAACCCACATTACAAAAAGTTGCATCTCTTCTCTCCAGGCTCGAAGGGGAGTGCTTTAAGCAACAAGCCGTGCTTTGGGGTTTAACACTTTGCTTGCATTCAGAGGCCTTTAATCTTCAGGAGCACCCTTTCACAACACACAAAGACCCCCCAACTCCACCCATGTAGCAGACACTCACCTCCACCACATGCATGAGAACAGCCTTCTGCTACAGAGCAGGCATTCACAAACAGAACCAGATGGGGACACTAATGAATAATGCATAGCTCTTGTTGGGGAATGTTTTTCAGCATGTAATGACCATGACATGTTTATTCACCCTGCTATGATTTCTGTGTCCTTGACCGATTTGACGTTACCAGGAGGAATCTGCTCAAACGAAGGGACAAATACACCAGTGATGTGATGGTGCTTGTGTGAAAGCAGAGCCAAGAGGTGGTAGGCAGTTCACCGCAGAATTATGGCAAGTGCTCCAAGAGCAAGGCTGAATAAAGGGAAGTACTGCTGCAGCACGCTTTTATGTGCTACCATGTCCCCGCCTCTCCATCTTCATGCCATCATCTCGTTACAGTACATCTCAAGAAGGCAATCCAATGGGATGCCATTATGAGTATTCCCACAATGCCAACACATGCCTAAAAATATGCCTGGCCACTAAAAAAAAACCCCAAAAAACAAACTGGTGGGGGAGAGGCAGAGTGCCGTGGCCAGGAATGACAGAAGCTTCTCCACCACATTTACAACTGGAGCAAGGTGTAAAATGTTTTCAAAAAGAGAAGCGATCTAATCCACAGGGATACTGCAAAAAGCAACTGCTGTGTGGATGTATTCTTTACCGCTACAACAGCCGTCACCAGCCCACCCTCTGCTTTCCCCCTCCCTCCGCACTAAAGAATGCATTCATTCATGTGTTACCCCAAAGTCTGGGTCAGCAAGGCTCCTATCTATAGAGCCTCCAGACACGCCATCTGAGCTGACGGTGCTGAAATTGCTTCAGATTACAAATTAAACACAATGCGCAGTGCCTAAAACCCCGTCCCTTCCAGCCCCAAGTGGGGGATGTCTTCCAGCAGTAACAAGTGGGTGACCTTTAACACAGGGCTGCGACAACTTGAGTACAGCTGGAAGGACGTGCACAGAGAGCCCGCAACACCACTCCTGAACTTCTCCTTTTGTTAAATTAATTACTCTGCTAAATATCCAGGATGTCAGGGGAATAAAGCTGCATTTTAGCCACCAGGAGCCAGGGGGCAAGTTTCTACATACATTTTAAAAAGGAAAATGTCATGCGCCTCAGAATGGAGAAAGGGATGTCATTGTAACAGACTACATCCCCCAAAGATAAGGAGATTCACAGAGAGCCTTTTCAACCTAGTTACGGCCATTTCTTGAGCTGCCAATCAGTGTCAGAGGCAGATGCCACGCTGGAACAGCAGAGGAAGCCGAGCAAAGAGGAAACCCTTGTTGACATTCAGTTGTGATAAGAGACCAGTTTGTCAAACCCCATCAGTCTGATTAATGCCAGGACAAGGATGTAAATTCCATTAACTCTATTAGGATGAGTAGGAAAAACCCAGAATTATGTGTCAGTATCTCATCTTGCCACCATCCTCTGCACGAGAGGGACAGCAAACGAATCCACGGGGGTATGGAAAAGGCAACGAGTCCCTGAAGAAACATTTTATTTTGGGCTCATTGCCGTAGTTAGGAGGACACAAGGTCTCATCTGGAAAAACAGTCAACAAATGAATCAAAGCTTGGCTCAGCAAACACCACAGCCACCAGTGACAAATCTGCACGCATTGCACCTCCTCTGTTGTATTCCCGATTTTGAACGCGTACCAGGGGCTGGTAAAGTAGTCGCTGACAGCGAAATGGAGCGACTGAAGAAACCAAGAATGGCTGATGCCCTTGCCGTTCACTTGTTTTAGGATCTCTGCATTTGTGCTGGGAAGAACCCAAGGCCCTTCCCAAGACCAAAACAAAAGCACAGGGTCTTTTACTCGAAGGGGCTCTCCCTCCCCTCCACTGACCTCCTCCCCCCACATCTGTCTTCTTGGCCCCTCTCCCTTATCCCATTGCTCTTTCTTCTTCTGTCCCCTTTAACCAACTGCTTCCCCATCACATCCCAATTCTTGCCATCACTGTAACCTCCTTTGGTTTTCCCTCCTCTTAGAGCCGCACTTTCACCCTGCAGCTCAGAGGTATGTAATCTGCCCAGGGAGCTCTACAGGTTAAGGCACCTGACTATCCCCAAAGGACAGCACCTGCGCTGGGAGGGCACTCCAGGTTGAGCAAACACACACAGAAAGTGCTGAGCAGGAGACGCAGGCTCCTGGGAGCTGTGGAGGCAACTTTTTCCAGGAACAGGAACAGAAAAAGACCAACCAGGTTAAAAATATAACTTTGGACAGAAACCAAAGTAAAAAAGAAGAGGCAGAGGGTTGGTTTCTCTAAAGCCCATACCCAAGCTAGATGTCAGAAGCTGTTCCCCATCCTGTTCTCTTTGGATAACGGTATCTATTCTTGACTCAGATATTGGTTACCGCTCAACTGTAGCCTCCCCAGAGCACCAGTGGGCCGTAACCCCATGTCCGAACACAGCTGTGGGTGAGGGGAACAGACGGTACTAATTTGGGATAGAAAAGAGATTCTAGAGGCACATATCTGAGAGGCAAATTAAATCACAGGGTCATTGGAAAGTAAGGCTGGAAGGGGAAGGGACCTCTTGAGGTCATCTAGTCCAACCCCCTGCTCAAGCCAGGATCATCCCCGACTAAACCATCCCAGCCAAGTGTCTGTCCAACCTGCTCTCGAAAAACCTGCCAGGGACGGACACTCCATAGTTCCTCTGGGAACCTGTTCCAACCCCTGACCACCTTCAGAGCCAAAGTTTCTCCTCATCTCCAGACAAATTTCCCCCGTGAAACATGAGGAGGGATCTGTTAATGACCCAACTGTCCTTACAACACAGATCTCTTCAGCCAATGGTTCTGCTCTAGGATATGGGAGACAACATCTCCTGCACTTACAGCTTCTTTCTCTCTGTCCATGATCGTTTCCAGCTCCTCAAAATGACGAAGCTTGATCTCCAGTTTCTTCATTTGTGTTTCCACCAGGAGGGCTACCAAAGATTTGATCTTTCTCTCTTCCACTGCTGCCAGGTGCTGAGGGTAAAACATACAAAGTTTAGCCATACACGCATCTGTTACAGAAGGGAGTTACAGAATTAAATAACCACATATGAACCGGTGCCTGCGTTCCAACGTTTGTTCACTTTTGTCAAACATCTATTTGTTATTCACTTTCAATCTTTTAAGTTCAGAAGGACGATCAACAATCATCCTACGCCTTCAGGACTTTTTAGTCAAAGCAGATAGATACTAGGCTCTCGCACGAAGAGTACTGCCCCTCGGCAGGGTCATGTTACTTCAAGCCTTTCAGCATTGTGAGTAAGTGGCACAGAGGTATTATAATGTGGGGAAAAGAAACTAGGTCTAAGGTTAGCAGGTTCTGGTAGCTGAGGAACGCGCATCATCTAAAACAGATCTCATTAATGATGTCTACTGCATGGAACAACACATACAGGAGGGCTAAGTAGTGACTGGAGGCATGCAACAGCCATTGTAGAGATCTTTGCTCAGCTGGATTTGAAATCATATAACTAGTTAAAAATGGACCCCATTACAGCATCCTACAGCAGTCAAGTAAAGATTTATGTTGTTCCCAATGTAGTCATTCTGCTTCAGCCTAGGAGAGAATCTACCCAGCCTGACTCTCTGCCTAATACGCTTTCAAAGTATCCATAAAAGAAACCCCCGTTTTCCTTTATAACCAGTTATCACAGCAGTCCCATTTTATGAAAAGCTAAAAGCAAGGCTACATTCAAAATGTAAGAGAGCAAAAAATAGACTACAGACAAAACCAACCAGCCTCAAAGATCCCCCACAAGGTTTATCTTTACTACTGCAGATAATCATATGCATGTCTGAAGAGGATTAATCATTTAAATAAATGATATCTAAATGAGACAGTCATTAAATACAACGACATTGTCTGCCTTTTACTTGTAAAATGCTCTAGTATTTTAAGTTTCAACCATGAAGGGAAAAGGAAGAATGAGTTCTTAAATGGCAAAATGTACTAGCCACCATCACATCTCTGTTCAGAAACAAAATGCAGAATTCAGCAAAGCCGACTGTTTGGTTTGTACAGCTGAGCCAGGGAACAGTGTCTGAAACCTTATTTTCTGGTGTGGTCACGATTAGGTACGATGTGGTAGCACCATGATGCTTGTACACTTTTGGGGAGAAAATAGGTTGGGTTTGCTGAACACGCACTTCCAGCAGACCATGACAGAGAGTAAAAGTCATACTACAAGAAAAGGGTTCAGTGGCCTTAGCACAGGAATCAAGCGCTTCCAACACTGCCTGAGTGTGCAGTTTGGGTCTACTTACTTCACTTCCCCATGCCTTAGTTTTCCAAACTGTAATGTGGGATCAAGAATTAAATCAATCATAGAACATTTGAAAAGTGCCAAGCATATTTGGGGAGGGGGAGTCAATGTGCATTCATCAGGAAGGGGAATGTTAAAGAGCAACAAAGTAAATTGGACACTTAAAAACAGCAGATCCAGAAAACTTGTATTCAGGAGCTTCAAAAAAAAGTCAGCCAAGAAGCTCTCTGGATCGTTAATGTTGATTTTGCAAAGCCTTGGAAGACTGGGCAAAGTTCCAGAGGACTAGGAAATAAAAGTAGGTTATGGCAGTATTTCAAAAGGTAAATGGGATGACCTGTCTAATTATAGGCCAAACAACCAACCAGCCGTTTGGGAGAAGGTAAGAGAATGGCTGATAAGACTCTTTATTAATGGAGTTAGGGGGCGGTAATACAATCCATGCCAATCAACATGGGCTTACAGAAAACAGTTCTTATCAAACTAGCCTGGTATTTTAGGAGGGTCCAAAAGTTTGGCTGATAAGAGGCAGTGCAGTCTATGTAAACCTGGCCTTTTGTCGAGCATTTCCCTGGGTACCACAGAGCATTTGAAAGGAAACTGGACCCATGTAGAAATCAACATGGTACGCATCAAAAGGATGAACGTGGTCAATTAGTCTCAAAATAAAACTGTAATAAGAAAACAGCACATAGCAGGCGCTCTTCAAGAAGGACCCAAAGGAACTGGTTCTCAGCCTTATTTTGCATAATACCCCAACATGCCTAGAAGGGAGGAGGAAGGGATGCATATCACTACTGACAAGTTTTGCCACTGCCAAACACTGAGAGGATGCTAAGCAAGTAGAAGAACAGGACACCGATTTAGCGATCTGGCTTACTTGGTGGGCTGGTACGAGACAACGATGTGCGTGTTAATAAAGCTAAACCTGAAATCATGCACCTCGGATAAACGAATGCAGGTCACTTACAGGACAGGAGACCTAATCTTGGAAGTGGTGACTCAGAGACGTGGGGATCGTGTTCAGATGCTTATCCCTCCTGACTTCCAGCACATGGCCACGATCAGAAGGGCTAAAGCAATTCTTAGATGTATAAACAGGAGACTCTCGAGGAGTAGTGTGGTAACAGCTCTATTTGACACCAGCTCAACCATTACTGCAATACTTTTGGAGCATATAGTTGAAAGATGTCAATAAATTGGGGAAAGTTAAGAGAAGAGACATGAGAATAATGAGAGGACTGGAAAACATCCTTTATAGTGAACGCACAGGGAGCTCACTCTATTGAGCTTATCAGAAGAAGATTAATGGATGACTATCATGGTCTATAAATACTTTGTGCATTAGTCAATCGCGGGAGGAGTGCGAGTGACTGTAATGATGCAGCCAAGAGAAAGGTAAATACACTCCTAGGATGGAGCAGGAGAAAGATTTCCAGGAGAGTAGTAATACTACTGTACAAAGAACTGGTAAAACCTGCCCTGGAATGTGTGTACAACTCTGGTCACCTACATTTAACAGATGAACTGGACCCGGAGCAGATGCACAGGAGGGTCACTAGGGCGATTAAGCTAATGGAGCATCTCCCTTCCCAGTGGAGACCTGAAGAGCTTGGCTTTGTTTAACCTAGCAAAACAAAGGCCAACTGCGGACACATGCCTCCCCACGAACAGATCAGGTTAAATAGAGAGAGAAGAGCTGCTGAAGCTAAAAGGACAATGATGGCACAAGAAAAAGTGGGTGTGAACTGGACGTGGGTAAAAATAGGTTGGAAGTTGGATAGCTGCCTTTCAAGAGGAGCAGAGGGACCGAGAAGCCTCGCCACAGCCTTTAAGGGAGAACTCAGTGGGGTTATGAAAGGGATCACATGAATAGCTGAGAACTAGGCTGCCAGCAAGTTCCCCAAATAGGTGCTGTAGGAACTCAGGACTGGAGGGAACAAATCTGCTGATAGAAAACTTTTGAGTCTGGGAGACAAAGGAATGACAAGATCCTATTAGGCCGAAGTAAGACAAAAATCAGACTAGAAATAAAGCACTGACTTAGGGAGTAATATACCACTTGCTATGGCACTGATTCTCAACCAAGGTGCCGTGGCACTCCGGGGTACCTTGAGATCCTTTCCAGTGTGTCATAGGGTACAAGGCTGGGTGTGCAAACATGATGCACAAGATAAACCTGGTTTTCAAATTGTTTTTAACATTATGGATTTCTTTCTGCCTTGTTGTGAGCTTCTCAAGCTCTTTGCAACAGAAAAATGGGTCTCATTTTTCTGTAGTCAAAAACCGAGCGAAAACTAAGAGCTGCATTTTCCAAGGGGGGCCTTGAGGCTGTCAAGGTTGAGGACCACTGGGCAAAGGGCTGTGGTGGATTCTGCATCACTGGCAGTTTTCTATTAAAGTCCGATTGTTTCCGCCCCCTCCACCCTGTTCCAAGATCTTCTTTAGTTCAACCCTAAACAATTGGACTTGGAACAAAAATGAAACCTGATCCCGTGTCATGCAAGAGCATGAGCCAGATGAGCACAATGGGCCCTTCTGGCCTTATTATCCATGGATCAGCAGCCTTTCTGGAGGCTGCTTTGCTCAATCGCATGACCCAGTAAAGGGCACTAAAACTATGTGCAGGAAAAGGGCATCCACAGAAGAAAGATGCTGAAAGGGATTCCCTAGGTCTCCCTTTAGGTGCATTTCTTTATGGCAAGGAAAAAAAAAAAAGATCGATTTAGTCATCTAGCGTGAGGAAGGAGAATGATGTAAAGGGGGCGTATCGCAAGCAAGAACACACTAGTACTCTGCATTTAACAGTCTTTCCCCAAAGGAATTTAAAATACTCACAAACTGCCTGTGTGGATTATAAACCCTAGTCCACAGATAGGAAACAGTAGCGAAGATGTGAAAGAACTAGCCCAAATTCAAACAAGGCATTCACAGATGTGGGAACAGAAGCTGTGTCCCTAATGACCTGCCCCAGCCAAACACCAGATTAGCCCAAAGAGGGGGAAAAAATAAAAAATTCTCCCATTCACCAGCCTACATCCCCAAAAAGCCCCTGCAAGACTCCTTTGACACAAGGAGGTTTTCTAATGCAACACTTGCAGTTTCATACAACTTTTTATAGGAACAGCTAGTAAACTGGGGTTTAACAGAGCTGAGGTTACTCCAGCACACATACACAGCCTGGCTCCCTAAAGAGCTTAAATCCGCCTGGATGTTTAGGGCAAATGGGAAGAGAAGTCCTCATTGCACTGCAATGCTACTTTACAGTGCAAAGGCCCTAATTACAATGTGGATTCTCTCTCATTATATATACACGTGTGTGTGTAAACATATATAAATATATCACACGTATATAAATGTGTGTACGTATACATATATAGACACAGACACACAGAGATATACACAAATATAAAATATGGCGTGCATGTGTACATACACACTTTTATATATACATAAAGTATGGGGGGTGTATACACACACATATATATTATATATACAGACATGCATTTTACACACACACTATATATATATATATAGTATATATATATGACATAGGCAGACAAGGTTCCTTGGGTGAATTTGATATCTTTTATTAGACCCACCCAAATAGTTGGAGAAAAGTTATTAAGCAAGCTTTCAGGTTCAAAACCCTTCGTCAGGCTAAGGAAGTCTCAGCAGTCGGTGTTTGCATTTCCTGGATGGAATGAAAAATGAAACAAGCCAGGGGCTGGGCTGGGCTGAGGAGTCAGTTGCCAGGCAGATTATAATGTACCAAAAAATCCAATGTCGATGTTTAGTCCATGATCTCTAGTATTCAGCAGGTTGATGAAATGGAGCTCATAGGCTCGTCTCTGGGAAGTGTTGTGTAAGTTTCCCTTGAGGATCAGGACAGAGACTGGAGAGAGAGTGGCCCCCCTGTGAGAAATGTGCCCCCACCGGTACTTGGGTATTATTGTCTTTGATAGATTTCTGGTGCGTGTTCATTCTGGTGCACAGTTGTTGTTTGGTCTCCTACGTATTTTCCATCAGGGCATTTGGTGCATTGGATGAGGTATATCACATTTCTGGAGGTGCAGCTGTGAGATCCTGGGATGCTGATGGCTCTGTCGTGGGGTGTAGTAATAGTGGGGGTGGTGGAGATGTGTTGGCAGGGTTTGCATTTCTTGTCCTGGCACGGTCTGGATCCTTTTGGTGTGTTCTGGGCTTGAGGAAGTTTGCTTCTGGTGATGAAGTTAGCGAGGTTTGGTGCTTGTTTGAAGGCTAGGATGGGTGGCTCTAGGAAGATCTTTTTAAGAATCGGGTCTCTGTCTAGCATGGGTTGCAGTTGTTTGAGGATTTTCCATACAGGTTTGAGGGAGGGGTGATATGTCATAACCAGCAGTGTGCGATTTGTGGGGGGTTTTCTTCTGTACTGCAGCAGTTCTTCACGTGGTATCCAGGTGGCTCTTTCAAACGTGAGATCTACCCCTCTGGAGGAGTGTCCTTGTTGGGTGAAAGCCTTTTTAAGATTGGTGAGGTGGCGATCCCGGGTGTTCTCTTCAGTACAGATGCGGTGGTATCTGAGGGCTTGGCTGTGTATCACAGCTTTTTTGGTGTGTTTCGGGTGATTGCTGGTTCTGTGCAGATATGTCTGTTGGTCTGTGGGTTTCTTGTATACTGTGGTCTGTATTTTACCCTTCTGCATACTGATCATTGTGTCTAAAAAGGAGATGTTGGTGCTGGAGTATTCTATAGAAAGTCGGATGGAGGGATGGTGACTGCTGAATTTCTGACGGAACTCAATCTGAGATTGCAGGTTCTCAGTCCAAATGATGAAGACATCATCAATGTATCTTAAGTATAGCAAGGGTTTGCAGGTGCAGGAGTATGCTAAAGAAAGTCGGATGGAGGGATGGCGACTGTTGAATTTCTGATGGAACTCAATCAGAGATTACAGGTTCTCAGTCCAAATGATGAAGATGTCATCGATGTATCTTAAGTATAGCAAGGGTTTGATGGTGCCGTTCTTGAGGAAGTCTTCTTCCAGGCGGCTCTAGCTCTCTAGCTCAACAAACACCACATAGACCATTTCTACCTTATGGCCTTTCACATGCTGTGAACTGTGTGTCCTTCTACCTTCTTTTGCCCTTATTCACACCTCCCAGCAACTCTGTCTTAAACCCTGCAGTATTTGCCTGCCTGAGCACTCATAGGCTACAACCTAAACCCCTGCATATATATAGACATGCATTTTATACACCCCCCCATATATTATATAGACATGCATTTTACACACACACACTATATATATATATATATATATATAGACATGCATTTTACACACACACACACACACACACACACCAGGAACTGAACAAAAAATCTGTGCCATTTTAAGCCAAAACTGGGTTTCTGATAAAGCAAATCTCAGTTATAATTCTTGTGTAGATGACATTTCCTATAACATATTATAGCCTTGAGATGTGTGTGATACCTTCTGACAAGTCAGCACAAGAAGAGACTGAAGGAAAGATGTATTTTGGTTGTGGTTTTTGGTTCAGTACAGGTGAACACAGTTTAAGGCTAAACTGGCATGGAACAAAATGTTCTGAGTTGACTCAACAGGTAAAATATTTCCATACAGTTTACCTTAACAGAAAATAAAATACCAGTAGCTCATTTTGATGTTCCCATTATATATATATTTATTTAATATATGTATTTTATTTCAACTTCTTTTTTCACAGGTTTAGAATTATCAGTGAAAAATAAAAATGTTGTATGAAAATGTTGGCACAAAAACAGCCTTCATTTTCGCTGAAATGCAAGAGAAAAAAAATGTTTTTCTGACAATATGAACATGCACACACACCACACACATGCTTGCACATACACGTATGCAAGTTAATGTGTTCAAAATCCTTTTCTTTTTCTTTCTGCTTAATCAACAGCCACATATTTTTCTCAGCTACTTGCCATCTGCTTTTAATTAACAAAAGCAAACCATTAGAGTGATACTGTATCTGATAAGCTCACAGCTTGTCAGTTTACAGGAATGGTGAAAGCAAAGAAAGAAGAGAGAGAGAGATGCATTTTATACACCCACCCACCCATATATATTTTATATATATATATATAGACATGCATTTTACACACACACACATTATATATATATAGACATGCATTTTACACACACACTCCCATATATATTATATATATAGACATGCATTTTACACACACACACACACACACACACACACACAGATAGACAGACCCATATATATGCATGTCTATATATGAGACTGTCTATAGATATCTACATATAGATATAAAATATGGTGGGGGGGGATGTGCGCACACACGTCATTTTGATTTTAACATATAAATTAAGCCTCTGACACATTACAAAAGGAAGAAAAGAGGAATGAGCTTTATTTGATGCAGGAAGGCTCTCAAAAGTAAGATTAGGTTTCAGGCCTATTGATGTCTTGATTGTTTGCCTGAAAGTGCCCGTCAGTCTGAAGTGCAGAAGTGAAGCTGCTCCTTTAACGCAAGTGCTCAGCATTCAGATAAGAGGTTTTGCTATGAGCAGGAGTCCCAGGGTTTCAGAGGCAGATGCAGACAAATAAAAGTCCTTACGAGGGGGCCAGGTGGTCTGAAGGATTCACACTTCATTGCAAGAGTTTCACATTATGGAACCAGAATTTGGCTTTAACCAAGGTCTTTCATGCTCTAATTGCTTTGTGAAGCGTTTCAGAGTGCCTAGTGACCGGCTCTTCCCTGACTGTACCTGTAAGCGAGATGGCTGCTCACATGACTTTCCATTTCAGAATTCTGTCTGCAAGGCAATTCTGCTCCGTTATCCCCAAAAGTAACGGGACCACGCACAGCAACCCTACCTAATAAAAGAGAGCACTTCCTCTTGTGTACGGCTATTCTAGTGCTGTGCTACACTACTGTTCCCACCTGCAGAAAATGCACGGTTCTAGGGAGTGAACAGGTTATGACGAGGTCTTCTGGACTCTTAAAGTACGCTGCAGCAACAAATCCCATCCATGCTGGAGTTCAGCCACCTGTGAAATGGGTGGGGGGTACGAGTTGAACCTTAGCATCTGTTAAGTCGGTGAGACCCTCATATAATACAGTACTATAGAAATTACATAAAAGTGGGGGGGACCAACAACCCCTCCCCCACAAATAAACAACAAAGAAAAAAACACCAAAAAACTCAACCCATCCCCACTGTCTTTTCTTCCAATTTCCACTTTGACTATTGTACCAGCACCTGAAAAAAACAACACAGTCCAAATCCGAGAGGCAAAACTAAGGGGTCTTTGCATTTTCAAACAGACTGTCTGCATCTCCCACCGGAAGTGCACAAAGGGGAGTAAGGAAAGGTCATCATCACGGACAGAGATTAAGCAAGCCAGAACTGTACCTTTCGAATGGCTTTGTGATCTACTTATTTTACTGAGAAACTGCACTCCTGTTTGCTTTGCAGTGCTGCCATAGGTAACGTGGGGTGTTTCTGTGCCAGCTTGAACATCAATATGCACGTTCTGACTTAATCCTCAATACTGTTGTTGCAAGAAACAAAACACAGCTTGACCTCTGCATCCAAGCTGAATGTAAGGCAGCCAGTTAGAAAAAAGTAGCACTGACATTTAAAACGTAAACTGATCTCAAAATTAAGAAAAGTGACCATGGCAACTGTGTCACTCCTCATACCTGCAGCTCAGTGATTAGGCCACTTGCTTAGGGTGAGAGAGACCTGGTTTCAAATCCCTCTGCCTGTTTTGGAATAGAGACCCGAGCCCAGGTGTCCTACCGCTCAGGAAAGGGTCTCAAACCCCAGGCAGCAATAGGGCATTTTAAGGCAGGGGTCTCAAATCCTCTCTGCTCAAACTGTTCCACTTTGCACAAATGAATATTTCTTGGGGAAGAGAAAAGAGCCCGGGTGTCCCCCACCTGGTGAGAGGCCTAACCAGGCTATTATGTCTCCGTCTGTCTGGTTAACAATGCTTAGAGCAGGCAAATTTAAGACTCTGGGAAAGCGAGGCAGAGCGTTGTCTTCGCTGAATAAAGAACCGCGGCTGGTTACTACATGGTCTCCAAAACAAACCGACCGCAGATTCCTAGCCAGCCTTTTGTTCTGGGAGGAGCTTGGCTTGTTGCGAGGTACAAAGAAATCCCTCTTTTAGGCAAGAACATGGTTGTAGCTTTCCTTTGAGCCAAGCCTGTCCGCACAACAAGAGGATCTGCTAAAGATGCACGGACAAGTTGTTTCATAAAACTATGTGGTAACCGGCTGAAGTTTCTTTTTCAGAGAAGATAACTTTGCTTTACCAGAGTCTGCTCCATTTGTCTGTTCAACATGAGCCTGGCAAGGAACTCAGTGTCACAAAAAAGGCAAAGACATTCAACCCTGGAAAATGGGGCTTGCGGGGGGGGGACGGACGGACTGTCAATGAACACATGGCCTATGGGGCATGAACCACAAGTTGCACACCATGCTACTTGAGTGAATCTAGCTGATGACATTTTTTTTTTTTTTTTAAAAGGGGAGTCAGAATGACACAGGTAGATAAACGCTATCAATGCTAGCAACCCAGAGCAACAATTAATTGGAGCCTTTAATTGTACAAGCAAATTCAGTGCTGTGATCCACTCTTAAAACCCAACTGGTCCCAATCTTCTACAATGAATTACAAAAACCTGCACCAGTTTGTGGTGTCAGAATACTGCTGCAGGCTCGGCAAAAGTAAATAGTGAACGGAGAAAGAACAGTAGTGAAAAGTATGATCTGAGAAGCAGCTGAGGCACATTAAACACAAGGAGGAGGAAGTAGATGGGAGCATTCATTACATTGAATTAAGAGGGACATTTAAGAGGTGGCTACAATAGATGTTATAAACCAGGAGCTGCCATGTGGAACACTGATCCCAACTACAAACTTACTAGATAAAGCCTGCAGATAAATAGTTTTTGTTTTTCCTGGGTTTAGCTAAGGGTATGTGAAAAAGGCAAAGGAAAAATAAGTTTTTTGATTAGATGTCACCAGCATACAAGACCACTGAACAAACAGAAAAATATGTTATCTTAGCCGATGTACATATATAGTGCTTTCCACAAGGATTTCAAAGCTCTTCATAAAGATGCCAACTTCCCTGTGAATCAGTGTTATAATTATTTTACAGATGAAAAAATTTTGGTACCAAGTGAAACAATTTGCCTAAATTCATCCTGGTTGGTGTCAGAATTAAGACGACAGGCCTGGCCTCTTTTTTCCCTGTATCTTAATCATTATGGGACACTCCCACAAACTATGCATTTAAAGATGATATATATATATATATATATATATATAAAATGGATTTTCTCAGGAACGTCCACTGACTCCAGTACATTTATAATCGTAACCTTAACCTAATCACAAGGAAACGATTTCATTTGGTAAGAGGTCCGAGAGCGGATGTGAAAGCGCACACACTGTATGTAAAGAACGAGAGAGCAGAACTTCAAGTCCCCGTGACTTGGAACAATGGACCATTTTTCGAGCGCCCCCAATTAAAACTGGAAGTCAGTGGCTACGGAAATTTGTACACAACAAACCTTTGCTTTGGTGGCAGCTGAGGCAAGAGCTGCAGCTGCAGCCGTTGCTACATTTCCTTCAGAGATCTCGTGTTCCACTTTCTTCTTCCCAGTATCACTCTCCTTGTCTTTGCTTGCATCAACGTTTTCCTTGTTCTCCTCTGCTTCCTTCTCTTCTAAAGAAACGCCAAAAATAACATGATACATATGTACTTCAGTGTTAATGACTATCACACCAGGGGTAGGGTTACATAGCATGCAGGTCTGTGCTCACACAGCCTAAATCCATACATCAGCATATTACAACGTTCCCACTTGGGTGTTTCACACTGCTGTGTTTTCACAAAAGCTATTTTAATTCCAGTACTACGCACACCAGAGATCCCCGCCTACCCCTTCCCTGAACAGCCAAGGGTGGCACTCCGAAGTCCCTGCCTTCTCTACCCAGGTCACTTCTCTCCATCTTTGACCCAGTCTTGCAACAAACCAATTTTAAGTTGTGTTCCCAGCATCTCATCACCACCTTCATTTAGGAGATGCAAACTGAGACTATTGTCTTATTCTACCTGTTCCTAAAACCCTAGACACGGCAAATCTGCCAGAAGAGATGGGTCAGACCTACGTAGTATGAGATAATGTCCATAAAAGAGGACTGAAGTATTTTAAAATGTGTAAGATAAAATACTCAGAAATTGCAGTATCCCCAACTGGTCAAATGATTTGCATAGCCACGTATGGAAACTGAGCAAGCATGATAGCTTCTGAGCATAAAAGCAACTCCGACTGTCTGCCCCTTTGCATGTGGAAGAGACCAGTGGCATGGCAATCGGGGGGGAACTCCTTTATGCTGCATGTGCCCACTTCAGTACAGCAATTTATTCATCTACTCATTTACCGACAATATGAAAAAAGGCTCCAACTGAAGTCTAAATTGCTTTCATGAAAGAATTTAGTGCTAGAGCTCTGCAGTGAAATTAAAATGGAATATTTACTGCCGAACCAAGCAGCAGGCCTGATGTGCGAGAGGAAATATTTCTGCCACAATTAAGTTTATAGTCTCTTCCTACATCTTTGGAGAAAGGCTATTAAAGGTAACATGCAGTTGAGTAACAGCCACTATCTATTACCTGACTTGACATCAGCAGTCACTTCACTGTCTTGCTCCTTTTCTGGATTTCTCTCATTTTCTCCTTCCTGAACTTTTTCACCTTCCTCCATTTCACCTTCTCCTTTACTTTCCACCTGGCGGGTAGAAGGGAGAGGGAGGCAGAGCAGAAGAGAAAAGATAAGAGACATACAACATTAGTGTGGTTCACAACTCCATTTTAAAATTGTTCCAACATCCCTAGGAAGGTAGAGTAAAACTTAATTAATTTTTTGAGATGCATTTGAAAAGCAAGATCAATTTTTTGGGGGGAAACAGGGATGACCACACTGGATCAGACAGTCTATTCAGTCTGGGAACCCAGCAGTCAGAAATGGACAGCAGATGTTTCGACTGAAAAGGCAACAAAAATTTGGCAGCAGGAAATATGCACCGACCTGTCCTGGCTCCTACCTGTCATCTCATTTCAGCACCTATTGGTTAGGGCTGGGCTTAAAACCTGCTGCATAGAAGGTGCTGCATCCCTTGGAAAATCTGTTACATTGGATGTAATGAACCTGGATCTCCTTGATGACAATCCAGATGTCTATTCCTATTTTGAATTTTGCTAAATTCATTGCCACTAGATATATCTGAGGCCTTGAAAGCTGCAGCCTAATTACTCACTGTGTGAAAAAGCCTTTTTGCCCTGTAGCTAGAGTGGAGCAATAAGCATTTCCACTCCTTAGATCACACTTTTGTAAACAGAATAAAGTGTTTCCTTCAGGGATTCTCTCTTTTTAAAACTCAGGGGCCTTCAACTGTATAAGAAAATCAGCAGTGGTTTCATGGAGAAAGCTAGAGGTGACAAATACTTCTCCATTTGGAATTCAATCTGAACTCTTAAATACGTCCAATCTATTCTGTTCTACAAGATGATGAATCATTTTCCAAGAAGTCTGGATCAATTATTTTCATGCTCTTGTTTACCATGTGCTATATTTACACATCTTTCAAAAAAGCAATGTAAAAATTATGCAAGAGAAGAATACAGTAAGCAAGAAGTAACATCTAGAACGATGCACTTTGCATGCTATTATAGCCAGTAACATTTCATTTATTTGACTGAAAAAATGGGATGACAAGGAAGTATGACAGATAAGAGCAAACACAGCAACTTCAAGCTTTATCTTCAGTAAAGCCCTAGGGCACAAGTCTGAATCCAGTCCAGGTCAGAAGTCACTGCCTTTAGTAATGGACAGCTCTGCTATACGAAAGGAGCTACTGCCCACCAAGTCACTGTCACAAGTGTCTGCTCCTGCTGATACTCTCCATGAAGATGCATAGACGGAAGAGGCAGGCCAGACTGCCTGGTAGAAAGCATTTGATCTTGCACACACTGAAGCCAACAAGAATTTGCCTCTGACTACACTTAGCGTAGGAACAAGCCCTAAACCAGGGCCAAGTCACACTGGCAGAAGACCCCTATGCCATCACGACCTGCACTGGAACACTTCCGTGGACAAAAGACTTCACTCCAGCTGCCCACCAGCTCCAAATGATACCCAAAATAGAAATGCAAGAACTATGTTTGTTGTTTCTGTCCTCTCAACATCCTCTATATGCCAGCTCTGAAAATGGATTACACGGGCAGTCCAACACAATGTTTTACAAAGCGCTGAATACAGGAAACTTTCTTGGATGGCACTCCTCTCTGCTGGTCTTGTACCAAATGAATGGTTCTCAACCCTGAGGAGACAATTTCTCACCGAAGGAAGCTAAGTGCAGCCACAAGGCTCCCATGTGATGTTTCAAATCCTGAATCGGTGCCGCTGCAACACCTTTTGTTGTTGCAGAGAACAAGATGCAGACCAGTGGTTTGAAGCTGCAGCAAAATAGGTTTAGATTGAATATCAGTAAAAACTTAACTCCCTGTTAGAGCAGGGAGGTAGTGGAACAGATGCCTAGGGAAGCTGTGGACTCTTCATCATTGGGGTGCTCAAGAGAAGCAGGTTGAACAGGTATTGTTCAGGGATGAACAAAGAGTAACAGTGCCTATGCTCTCCTATGGGTATGTCCCATGCTTCTGGGTTTTACTGGTTGCCACTGGGACTGGGACATTTTTTTCTCCCTCCTGCTGCAACATGGGTTTTGTTTTTGTTTTTTTTTACCTCTCTCAAAACCACTGGATGTTGGCTGCAGCCAACACTGGGGATTTTGATGGGAGTGTGCCCTCTTCCTTGGATCTCTCGAGTGTATTTTAACAACCTTTCCAGCAGCAGGACATTGGTTGCTATGGTCCCCCCTGCTTTACTTGTGGCAAATTAGGGAGTTAGGCCTTGTATCGTGTCAGGGCTGACTGTGTAGGTTTGCTGGGAAGTTGATCATGGATTTGTATAAGATGGTTTGGATAGGGATGATCCTACTACTGGAGAGGGGACTGGATTAGATTACTTCTGGAGGTCCCTTCCAACCCGTTTTTTCTATGATTCTAGTGCAGAACGTATCAGGAGTTCCTAGTGCAGCTTCTCCAGGGCTCTTATCGACATTTCCACTTCTACCCCTGTACTCCTTGCTGCTCTGGGGCTGGCAGGGACTGAAGGACAGGCTGAGTGACTCCTCTCACTTTGCCCCCACAACTCCACCCTGACCAATCTTAAAACAGCAGAGTGACCCAAACACTAAGCTGAGGCCAAACAAGGTGCTCTAGGACTGCAAGCTGTTTAGGGCAGGGTCCACGTTTTCATTATACATGTGTAAAGCGGCTAGCGCAACACTGCCATGATTTTTGACGCTGCTGCAATACAAAAGTAATAATTATTGCCAACTTTATTGCAAACGGCAAACTTCAGGAAGTACCACACAAAGATTGAAGGCTCAGATACTCACCTTTTCTGACTGTTGCCCATCTGTCTCAGTTTCCATTTTTTCTTCTTCAGCTCCATCTGTGAAGAGAAGGAACGCAAGGACACATAAGTCAGCAGTCAGAGTAGCCATTATGACTATCATACTTGGTCATTAATTGCAGAATTTACTGAGGTCTCCTGTTCTACTCTGAAGACTGGTTTGAGAAAGTTATGCAACACTGGATATCTAGATACTTAAGCCAAGTTATCTGGCTTTAGTTTAAAAGGAAGATATATCAGGCGAGATGACATTAAAGTCCATGTGCTCTTTGGAGCTATACAGATCACCTGGGAAGACGGGAGTCAACAGTTACAGCCCTATAAAAGGTCAGAGCTATCCTGCAATTCTATAACATCCAAGTGATGCTATAATTTCACATAAGAACTGCCATTTACTGCGTCAGACCAAGGGTCCGCCTTGCCCAGGATCATGTGTCACAGTGGCAGAGAGCGGATGTTGAAAGGGAGAGTGAAATGGGTCTGACCAGGGTTTTTTCCACTGTTCCTCTCTCTTACTTAGACCTTAAATGCTGGAGGCTGCAAGACACCAAAACAGGTGGACACCATCTTACAAGATGTTATACCAACTGTTTAATTTGTGTAAACAGTCCAGTCTTAGAAGTCACAGAACAAAAAAGTAGGGCTGGAAGAGGACCTCAGGGAGGTCATCTAGTCCAATCCCCTGCTCAAGGCAGGATCATCCCTGCCTAATCCATCCCAGCTAAACCTGCATTTAAAAACTTCATATGATGAAGATGCCACAGTCTCTAGGACAGTGATCAGCCTGTGGGCAAGCTCCAGGGGCACTGGGTGGCAGGGAGCTTCTGCAGCAGTTGCAGGGGAAAGTGGCAGTGGTGGGCGTGGGGAAAAGCCTCAGCAGCAGCAGATGTTCTCTCCATGCCAGTGGTGGGGAAAAGCAGCAGCAGCACCTGGATCCTAGCACCCAACCATCTCCGACTCAATCTGGCCCAAAGCTGGCCATGGACTGCTGCTCTAGGGCAGCGTTTCTCAACCTCTCTTGTACCAGGACCCATTTGTAAACATTGATGGCCAGTGCCCCTCACTCCCGACCTGCTATCCCCAGGCCCCAGCCACCGAGTGTGTGGGCAGGGGGGCCCCAAGCAGCCCCTTGCAGGCTGGAACTCTGCAAGGGAAAAGCCACCGTTTCCCCCATTTTTCTCATTTAAAGGAAAATCCATTTTGAAAGTTTGTTTGCGACCCTTTCATATATTCTTGCAACCCACTTTTGGGTCATGACCCAGGGGCTGAGAAACGCTGCTCTAGGGAATCTGTTTCAGGGCATAAGCTCTAACTTACAAGGGTGCAGGTTGTAGCCGTGTTGGTCTAAGGACATGGGTAGACAAGGCTCTTTGGGTGAATCTGATATCTTTTATTAGACCAACTAAATAGTTGGAGAACAATTTAAGCTTGCTTAAAAATTTCTATGCATGCAGAAATGCCAGTTCCTATTTCCTTTATAACAGCACTTTTTGTATTTAAAGACTACTATCAAACACTTCCCACTCCCAGCTTTTTCTTTTCCAGACTAAATAATCCCAGTGCTTCCAGCCTTTCCTCGTAAATCATGTTTCCCAGATTTCTCTTCATTTCTAGTGTTCTCTTGTCTGGACTCTAATTTGTTTCTACACCTTTCTCGAAGTGAAAAACTGGACACGCTAATGCAAATGAGGACTAATCCGAGCTAAACAGATTGGAAGAACTGCTTTGTGTCACCAGCCTGCGACACTCCTGTTAATAAATCCCAGTACGCTACTGGCTTGTTTTTGCAATAGCACACTGGTGATTCACAATAAGCCTGCAGTCCACACTGCCCCTTAGGCCCTTTTCTGCAGTACTGAATGACAATGAAGTTGTTCTCCAATTGGCACTTGTGCACTTGATTATTTAAATGCCTAGCTTTGCACTGATCTTTACTGAATTTCATTTAATTTCAGATCTTTTTTGCAATGTTTCTAAATCAGCAGCACTTTGGAGGGCAGGATTAGGATTCAAACTATCCCACCTAGCTTTGTATCCATCTACAAATTCATTAAGAACGCACACAATTCCATCCTCCAAGTCATTAACTGAGTTGTTAAACTGGACTCCCTAGGGTCTTTGGATATGAAGATCTAATAGTTTTGCAGCCACCTTATAGTTTCATGTAGATACCTGTAATAAAGTCAAAGTATAATGGCATGGGAGACTGTATTAAAACTCTCATTAAAAGTCCATGCTTAATGGTATCTACCGCTCCATCCACAACCTTCCTCCCCAACCAGAGAAACCTTAAAATGCCAGAGAAGGATATCAATTTGACAAGCATGACTTCCTCTTGACAAATCCACCTTGGCCGTTCCTTCTCACCTGGTTACTGTCTTAACATTTTCCTTGATATTTTCTTACTTCCAAGAGGCAGAAAGTCTTAAGTGAAGGTCCTCATCTTTTAGTACTCCCAGAAGAGTAACCCCTGCTCAGCACAAGCTTCCTGAAGTTCTTTTCATGAACTGTCTGCACTTCAGATTGCAGATTCCCATTTGCAGACAGGCCAACACAGACTAATGGTGTTCTGAGTTTTAGCAAGATCTCCAAATCTGGCAGAGGAGTGTCACTTATTCACTGTGAAAATACTTTGCTGCGAGGTTCCAGCAATGTTGTAAATAGTGTTAAAACTTGAAGAGTCATCCCCCCACCACTCCTTCACAGCAGGCATCAGCTGTAGAGTTTAATTTAAATAGTTCTTTAATGTTCTCCATAACCTCAATGTGCTTGGCTTACAGGCCCTTCACAGTTTAGCTACTGCTATTGGTCTTGTGGTATTTCCCTGCCAGTCATTTCTCTCCGTAAGCTTCACCAATAACTGGCCTGTCATAGCTCTCATCTCCAAGTCTTGGAAGAAATGTGTTTTGAGGAACAAAAGGCCTAGCGATGCCCTCAAAGAAGTGTTAGAAGTGAAAGATAGAACATGTGAAAAAAAGAAAAAAATTCATAATGTGGAATTTCCTTACAAGGTTCCTTATTTTGGGGCCTGAGATGTTGCAGCCTCATGACTACATGAGCCTCGCATACATGGGAGTGGGTTTTTCTTGACTGGTAATGTCCCCCGGACCATGCACAAGTCCTATGCTTCCTCTGGAAGGCGAGAGGGGCAGAACAAGGATCACAGCTCTCCCTCGCAACACAAACGCTGTATTGGTGAGAAATCGGGAAAGCAGAAATGGGGGGCAGGATCTACACGGATCACATCACCTTGAAGAATTAAAGGTGCTATAGACCAAGCAACCATTCTTCAAGGAAGTGTCAGATGGGTCCTAGTTTAGGACACTAGTCACAGTATGCTCTCTGGTTATTAGGAGCAAGGAACTTGAGCTATGTCAGTCTAACAGTAGTTGCATACTGCCCTCCTGGTCTTGGCCATATCAGATGCCACCCATCTTGTTGCCACTGCCTGCCACAGTAATATGGACCAGGGGAAGGTCATGATTGCACTCCCCATGGCCTTCATACAGGATCCAGGGCAGGACAGGGCATGCTTCATCTAGGAAAAAGCTTGGTCTTGTTTCAAGAACCCACAGTGGGATCCTCATTGACAGAAAGAATTAACCTTCATCATTCAACCATTGCTTCTTGCTGCTGTTGTATCTTTTGCCTGCTTGATGGCTGGTTAGAATTCAAGCGTTCCAAGCCAAGGGCTTTCCCCCACATCTGGATGTTAAATCACCTGCTATTTCTTAAGTGATCTAATGGCAAGACACCTTGAGGGTCTCAACCAGAGCATCAAATAGGTTCTAGTCACTTAACGTTTACGGTCTGAATTGAGTGTTGCCTACTTACTTTACTATGACATCTGATCTTGGTAACTTCAAAGGAAAGTTATATCGTACAATAACTGAATCACGGGTAGGCTGGGGAGAAAAGGATGCAGGAGTGGGAGACATCACGGTTTGCCGAAAAACATCAGTAAAACTGTTACCCATTACAAGACGCGTGGATATCAATAAAAAGTGTGTTTTTAACAGTAATTAGACTCATTTCAAGCTACTTAGCATACCACTATACTCTCGTCATTAGGACAGGTCTTTTCGTACTGACACCCAGTTTATTAATTAAGCTATTCTTTTAGTGAACATTTATGCAAATGTTGCTACTAATGACAGTGCCAATAAAGACAGGGCCCTTTGGGATTAGCAGAAACACGTATACCACGCTGGATTGTAATGAAGCTATTTAAGCAACAGGCGAGTCGTTCCAAATGTTTTGTACATGGGTTATCAAGGAGGCCAAGAAACACTAGTGTAAGCAGCATCTGGAAATGCTGCCAATACGGAGGTGACAGGAAAAAGCTGGCATGTGACAAGGAGAAATGACAGCCCTCCTCAACACCTCAAAGCCTGAAAGGGCTGTACTTCCAGCACGCGCACGTCTACAAGACACAATGCAGTGCAACACACGTTGTGCAGAGGCACTGGGAATGCACAAGCATCCTTCCCGTTAGATCATGGGCTCTGCGCCATGGCGACATGCCTCAAATTGCTGGCCATGGCAGACCAACTTTGAGACTGCATGGGTAACAAGCAGACTCAGCCCAGCTACCTGAAGTGCAGCGTAAAGCACTGGTTGATAAAACCCCAAATCATGCTACAGGTATGGTGAGACTCTGCCAAACAAGCCTTCTGCCCTGGAGTCAGACAAGCCGTTGAAGACAGAAACTCTGTCTACAACAGAAATGCCGCATACACATACGAGAAAAGAAAACCTGGAAGTAACAAAGAATTAGACATGAAATGAAAACCGGTCCCCTTCAATTCATCTTCTCTGACAGGTAAAATTTGCCCATCCTAAGTACCCAATCCAGAGGCACATCCTGATGAATCTGTCCTCTGAAAAGAGAAAGCCGGATTTGGAAGGGTTT
Organism: Alligator sinensis; assembly: GCF_000455745.1. Lineage (NCBI taxonomy): Eukaryota > Metazoa > Chordata > Crocodylia > Alligatoridae > Alligator > Alligator sinensis. The sequence continues at coordinate 98,890 of NW_005842865.1, forward strand.
GGTGATCCGGTAACAGCACAGAAATCACCCAGGTTAGATTGTCTCGGTACAGACGTAACCATCGTATTGTTTTTAAAAAGCACCCGCACACAGGGTTAGCATGCGACCGCTGCATCGGTGTGATTCTGGAGCAAGGCAAGGGTAGCAAAACCTCTCCAACTCCAACCTGGCTTCGCCCAGGGGCAGAGTTCAGGTCACTACAAGATCACGTGGAACAAGGAGCACCACCAGGAGCAAAGCCTCCTTCTTGGTGTCTCTCCTTGGCAGTAAGAGTTCAGGGACACAAAAAAAAAAAAAAGAGAGTGGTATGTTTGAAAAGGAGGCGAGCTAGTAAGTTGAAACCAGAACATATTGGAGACCAATAGGCAAGCTATTTAAGTGCAGGCTGGCCAGAATGCCAAGCTGCCTGGCAATCTGAAGTGCCCCCAATATCCCAGTCCAGAGGAACTGAAGGAATCTCTGTAAGGTAGGTTATGCAAACTGCCGATCAGAAACTGAGCCACAGAGAAACACTGAAGTTTTTCTTCACTTGGGTCTCCAAATCAGACCAAGAGCAGGGGCAGGAAGCTTTTCTCATCCCACAGAAGTTTGAAATTTTCAAAGTTTTCCTGTTCTGTACCAAGCTCTTTTCAAATGGTTTGTGACAGCCGAATGCAAATGCCGTGGAAGGCTGCGGTTCACTTGTTTCGGTGACCAAAGGCCCTGCAGGCACTCGGCTCCCAGGCCCAACACCCTGGGGAGCACCCTAGCCACGGGCCACTGCCTGTTCAGAGAGAAGCATGTTGCCCCGCTCCGCTCCTTGCTTTTACTAGACAATCCTTGTCCTAGCTGAGAAGAACAATTTACTGGAAAGCTTTGATTGGGCAAGCAACGTTTTTCTGAGGAAAAGACATTTCACTGGAAAATGCCTGACCCGCTCTGATCAGAACCAATTTGGCTTTGCACAACAGACTGAAATTTCACAGGTGATGGAAGCAGTCCTTGCTATTTATATACTCTGGATTACATTTGATAAAAGGTTGTAATTAAAATAATCATGGGAGCTGCCTGATGGCAGCTGCCTTAAAATTAAAAAGGGATGTGTACCACACAGGCTTCCTTCCTCTTCCCACAGTGCAACTGCTTGTTTCTGCCTCCGCATGAAAGACTACGTTTCCACTCTGTTTAAATACCAAGTTGGGCATCAGAAAAAAAGTGCAGGTTTTATTTTTTTTATTAGTAAAGTCCTTAGGATGCTGTTTCAGAAAAACGGTGGCCATGACTCGGGTGACCATAATATACAGTAATTCAATGAATTAGACTGAAGACACCCATTGATCCCCACCTGACTGCCTGATGGGGGAGTGCAGGTCTGCTTCCTAGATCACATTCCTCAGTCCTTCCTGGTTTTACATGTCTCAAGCATGCAGATAAAGCAACATACTGCATTTTCCGGGACTGCCATCAAAAAAACCTATGGACTCTTTATAAACATTAAGTCAGTCTCCCAGGCTTGTGTGGCAGGATGCACTGCCACCAGTGTGTACTGGGGAAAGCAGGACACAAGTTAACCACCTTACTCAAGGCCATCATCAGTGGCAATACAGTAGTGATATGGTGGCTCCCCACACTGTTGTGCTCCCTCCTATTTAATAAAGCAGCTTCTTACCAGCTTGCATTTTAAGTGGGAGATATAGCCAAACCAACAGCACATGTACCCCTCTCTGACCAAGATGACCGAATCAATGAACTAACGAGTCCGAGCTTTAGGTTTCCTGACTCCGGCATTTATAGTGTTACCTGTACCAGACAAGTATGGTCAAGACTCATTTTCCCCGCTCTCCTCCCAATTCCCAAAATCCAGAGCCCTTTTATCTGAGCCTGTTAAACTGTTGAGCTCACAGAATTCACGTCCTTAACTGCCTTAGCCATGTGCAAATGCCTTACTTCACCTTTGGCAGACAAGGTTCTTTGGGTAAATCTGATACCTTTTATTAGACCAACTTAAAACAATTTTAAGCAAGCTTTCGGGTTCAAAAACCCTTCGTCAGGCTGAGGAAGTTACTTCCCCTTTACAGCACTTTGTAGAAACACATGAAGTGGAATGCCCCAGGGACCGGCCCTGGGCCCGATTTTGTTCCGTAACTTCATCAGTGACTGGGAAGATGGGATGCAGTGCACCCTCAGCAAGGATGTAGAGGACACCAAGCTGGGGGGAGTAACAGATATGCTGGAGGGGAGGGATAGGATTCAGAGAGAACTAAAGAAATTGGAGGATTGAGACTCAAAAGAAATCTCATGAGGTTCAACAAGGACAAGTGCAAAGTCCTGCACTTAGGACAGTACAATCCCATGCACCGATACAGGCTGGTGATACGTCACCTGGTCATAGAAGGAAATGTGGCTGGGCAGCAGCTCTGCAGAAAAGGACCTGGGGGGGCTTTAATCTCATCACCTGGAGAAAAGGGAAGAGGCTGATATCATATATTTAAACGTTAAAAAAGCCTTTGACTTGGAATCCCATGATGCCCTCATGAAAAAATTGGGCAACTGTGGCCTTGACTACTCCACAGTCCCATGGCTGTCCCATGGCTGGGGAACCGGCTCCAAGGCCGGACTCAGTGATTCTTCCCCTCTATTCAGCACTGGGGAGGCCACATCTGGAGTCCGGTGTCCAGCTGTGAAAAAAAAAAAATTTCCAAAATTTTCAAAAAAAACCTCCCCACTGAGATCAGACTAAACCTGGTTTCAAGAAAAATGTGGGAAGAAATTACTGAACATAGGAAAACAGAGCCATAATTAGAGCCCTGACATCCTTCAGAGTTGTCTGTTACTGACTGCAATAACAAAATACTGTTTTATTAAGAGTCAAGTCAGGCTGAAAAGTTGAACCAGGTAGCAGTTGATGGCTTTTGAAAATTGTCTCGTTGCATCAGCTGCAGAGCCATTATTTGCAGAGACAGTGCAGCAAGGGTAGGCCTCCCAGCTGGCAGATGCACCGCTCAACGCTTCTTGCTTATACTGAGAGC
>NW_005842865.1:101908-106470 GCF_000455745.1 Alligator sinensis
GCCAAACGAAAGAAGTGGAAAAGGAAAGAAAAATGGATCCAATGATTAGTTTCAGGACAAGATGAATTAAATTTATCTGAGGTTATGCAGGTTTCTGCCTCTGAATTGTAAACAGCTTCACTTAATGCTGTAAAAAGGTGGCAGGAAGGTTATAAGAAAATTCATTTGGAGCCCAAGTGTGAAAGGTATGGGGGACTTGAAAAGAACATGTTAGTCGTATTGAGAGACTACAAATACACACATTCAACCATTCCTGCATTTCAGGGAGATAAAGACACGGCGCTCGTTGATTATTGCTACGAACTTGGAAGTAAAACCTAATAAGGCTGATGAAAAAAATATACAAAACTGGCAATGCAGATATCATCATTTGGAGAATGTATGCCCCAACCCAAATGCACCAGTCACCTTCCCCGCCTGCAGGGAATGCCCTAGACATCCTTCTTAAGGGCCCTTAGGTTCCCGGACTCTTATCTTCAGCAGGTCCTGCAATACATCCATTTTCCCAAATGGAAAAACGATATGAAGCTGCCTTCAAAAAAAACCACAAGTCACTGATGGTTTCTGAATCAAAGAGGGATTGATGACTACCCATCCCAAGGAGCACGGCACACCCAGTCTACAATCCTGCCCACCCCCTCACAACCCAGGGACTGTTTCCTAAATCTCTACAGTGTTAAGACAGTAACAGAAACCCCAAAGAGGAGCTCTGCCCAGGTAGGCAATAGCTGCAGCTGTCCAATTCATTCAGAGTCTAGTCTCAGTTTCTTAGGAAACCCTGTTGATCCTTCAGTTAGCTGAAATTGTCTTCAGGTGAAGAAGAGAAAATGATAAAGCATCTCAGCTGATTAATCAGGCCACCAGCCAATTACTTAGGGCTCACTGAGTGCAGCAAATAAACCGATTCCCATTCTTACCAGAGGAACAGGGACAGCACCAAGTATTCCTGCATGAGTCTGGCGAGGAGACAAGTTTCCCCAAGCCAAGTTGGCTCTTTTTGAGTTCCCCGAGAGGAGGGGTCATTTTTATAGCTCATTATAAAAAACACACCTATGTTACTACTGCAGGTGATTCTGAACACATTGTTTTAGCAATAAAAGAGCACATCTGGACCCAAGTATAATAATCATGCCAGTACTTAAGCTCCTTTTATTTTTCAGGCCCAGGGAGATGTCCAAACTCCACAACAGTGAGTGCATCCCACACACTTACTGAACACAGGTTTTCCATGCCCAGCATTTCTTTAGGGGGGTGCTGAGGGGGAGAGTGAGACAGTGGCTGTAGGTAGCCCATGGAAAGCCCGTGCCACAGCTGCAAACACTATACAACTCCATTATGAAAGAAGAGATGATTGCCCCAGTCCTCAGAAAGCCACTTCAGTACCCGAGGGGCCCCTACTAGGACATGAGTGAAGCACTTGAAGGGAAAACTTAAACTTTTCACTCTTAACAACTTTTTAGCATTATTTCCCTAGCGTGTGGGAAATGCTGAATGCCAAACATGACCTCCTTTACGCATGCCCTACAGCTTTCAAAGACGCGTGTACTTGGAAGTCCCCTGTACATGCTCATTCATAAAGTGAAAGGACGACGTGATTTCCAGCTGGAACCCTCTGCCAAGCACGCGGCTAGGAAAACGATGCCTCTGGACCACATGCATGGCCAGACCAGAGACTCCTGGGTCTTAACCCTGGCTCTGATGTGACCATGGGCAGAAGAGTCGCTAATTTATAAAATGCTGATAAAAGACGCAGACAAGGTTCCTTGGGTGAATTTGATATCTTTTATTAGACCAACCCAAATGGTTGGAGAATAGTTATTAAGCAAGCTTTCGGGTTCAAAAACCCTTCGTCAGGCTCAGGAAGCTGCAGCAGTCGGTGTGTGCTCTTCCTGGATGGAATGAAAAGTAAAGAAGCCAGAGGCTGGGCTGGGCTGGGGAGTCAGTTGCCAGGCAGATTATAATGTATCAAAAATCCAATGTCTATGTTTAGTCCCCGATCTCTAGTATCCAGCAGGTTGATGAAATGGAGCTCGCAGACTCGTCTCTGGGATGTGTTGTGTAAGACTTACCGGTGGGGGCACATTTCTCACAGGAGGGCCACTCTCTCTCCAATCTCTCAGTCCTGATCCGCAAGGGAAACTTGCACAACACTTCCCAGAGACGAGCCTACGAGCTCCATTTCATCAACCTGCTGGATACTAGAGAGCAGGGACTAAACATAGACATTGGATTTTTGATACATTATAATCTGCCTGGCAACTGACTCCCCCGCCCAGCCCAGCCTCTGGCTTCTTTACTTTTCATTCCATCCAGGAAGAGCACACACCGACTGCTGCAGCTTCCTGAGCCTGACGAAGGGTTTTTGAACCCGAAAGCTTGCTTAATAACTATTCTCCAATCATTTGGGTTGGTCTAATAAAAGATATCAAATTCACCCAAGGAACCTTGTCTGCCTATATCCTTAGACCAACACGGCTACAACCTAAACCCCTGCAAGATAAAAGACGCACACATTTGGCTCGACTCGTGGCTGGCTAGGAGATTCCCTTCCAGTCTGGCAGACGGTGACTTGACTTTGCTCATACACGTGCACTGTTGTCGTCTCCCTCTCTGGACTACAGCAATGCGATGTACTTGGGAATGAGACATGTAGCCCTTTGGAAACTCTAAGTAGTATATAACACTGCAGCATGCCCCTTCAGTAATACCACGTGGACATCAAACCTGTCTTGTATTCGCAATATTGGCTTCCCAGAGAGCAGCAGTTGCTGAATTTTAGCTGGACGTGATCCCATATAGAGACCAGTAATTCTGTGCTAGCCCAAATATCTGGCAATATTTTTATACTAGTAGGGGCATTATAAAAACAGCCAGCAGCAGCATCTGTTCAAGCACTTACTCTTAGCCTGTGCTAATATCTGGTGTGAACTGCCACTGCTCAGCATGAACCGGGATGAAGTTGCACCAGGTAACTGCAGGCACACAAACACGGGTAGCGCTCTGACGGGTGCCCCCCTTTTAATGCCAATTTTCTCTCCTATTGGAACGTCAATGTTTGGGGTCATGACCACCAATACAGGAACCACTGCCATGGAGGCCCACGTCAACACCAGGGATTGCCTTTATTTTCAAGGTGCTCGACAGTCTGGACTGACTATGAAGAAAGATCTAGCCTTCCACAGTGAAGACCTTGCAGACAACTCCCCTCCGGAGGAATTATGTTTATGGTGCATATTGTGGATTAAAACGTTTGCACAGTTTGAACGGAACAGGTAATGACAGTACCTGGACACAAACTCGGTAGCAGAAGGCACAAGGTGCCTAACCAGCAGGCTAGAGACGGATGGATCACCTCCCTTCTCAGCCTTCCTGGGTTTCTGACTGCAAACAGTCACCCTGCACAGAACAGATGGTTTCTCCCCAAGACCTAAAGCTCACAGATGCTTTTGTGGGGCAAACAGAGGTGCTGCCTGCTAAGAGCAGGGCTGGTACAGCTTGAGGCTAGATGGCTGGATGGGGGGGCTGAGTTGTGCTTTTTTCTCCCTTCTACCTGCATTTACATTAACGTGCGGCTAGAGGACAGCACTGCTCAAAGCAGCTGCAGAGCCAGCTCCCAGTCTCAGGAAGGGAGCACTGTGTGGGCAGGGGAGAGAAAGGGCAGAAGTGTTATTGGATTTGGGAACAGGGACAGCTGTCTGAAGAATGCAGGCACAAACCTGATTTTTGTAGAGATTACAAAGACAGCAACAACAATATACTGAGAGGGGGTTCAGGGACCTGCTTTTGTCTGGGCATCTTGCATCGATCAAGTGGAAATGGCTGTTCCTTTAAGATCTTAGCGTTGAAGGGGCTCTTTGTACAAGCAATCAAAACTCAATCATGCCCACAGTGAATTGGGGAAAACATCGGTATTGTCAGTTGTGCAGTACTGCACAAAAGAGCTGCCTTTATTGTGCATTTTAAAAACCTAATGCATTCAGGAAGATGAGGCAGATTTATTAAGGGCTTGATCCTGCCCTTAAAATAACAGTGAGCCAACACACCATAGCGGAGCTCCCAGTGCATTCAGAGCGTCCTTGATACATGGCATCTATCATATTAATCATTTCATCTGAACCACTCTAGGCTCCTGCAGGGGGTTGGTCTCTAATAGCTCTAAATATATTGGTTTAAAAGGAGCCTGGCTGTTAGCTTATAACAAAGCTAACCACAAAGACTCCTACAGGCAAGATTTCTAGACCAAGGCAGCCGCTCCTCCAGCCTATTCCCGTCACACTTCCCTTCTCGCCCCTTTCCCCGTGTCAGGCTGAAACACACCGATATTAAAACAGTTTTCAAAAGAGAGACTAGGAGAACTATCATTTTATTTCTGAACTACAGCAATTAATGAACCTTAATTACACAGCGTGTATCCCAAAGTAGATATTTTTAGTCCTCCAGGGTGACATGTTTAAGGTCTATTACTTGAGGTCTACTCATGCAAACCCAGCTAGCTTTTCCAGTAGGTGTATGCCACACAGCTATATTTTAGCATATCAAAAGCACCGACTCAGACTCTTTCC